>NC_059502.1:2727272-3030303 GCF_914767665.1 Harmonia axyridis
TCCAGAGGAGATAGACAAAATCTGATACCCCCTTCTCGGTCTCTTTTTCTGAGAAATTAACAAGAGTAGTATTCATTTTTGGCCACCTTCTTTTGTTTTCGAGTTATAAGCGAAAATTGGAAAAGTGGCGATATAGAAAAACATTTATATCTCCGCTAATACTGATGATAGGGCTCTGATATTAAAACATTATACAGGCACTTTTTTACGTAGAATCCAGTGGCGTGCTCGTCTTTTCAAAAGGGCCTTTAATTACGAAGCTATGACCCAAAGTTATGTTTTTTTAAATGAGAACACTAGATTTCTGTGCCATTTTTTGAAAGCTTAATTTTTCCTGATTTCAAAAATATATAACATTGTAGGGTTTGCATCAAAATAAATAACAGAAAATGGTCAAAGACCTTTTTTTATCATCTAACATTCAAACAATGTGGAGCATTTCAGCACGCCACTGGCAATTTTTTCAAATTCTATTCGGAAATACTATACTTTTGACAGGTGTCAGTCATCATAAATGTGTCATTTTTTATGTGAATATTAGAAAAAGTTTATTATCGGTCATAATAAACTCAAAATCTGTCGACCTGAGGATTAAAATTATTCTAAGAAATGACAAGCCTAGTGCCCAAGGTACAGAATCAGTTTCTTAATTTAGCGTTAACGACATGCCTAAGGCATCGAACCATTATTTTTGGGACATGAATGCAATTAACTCCTCATCTAAACATTTATTGGAAGGTATAGACAATACCAATAACGGTTTTTAATAATCACTTTAATTCAAACACTATTCAGTAGATTTCTTTGTACAAATAATTTTGTTTTGGCACTAGATGGAAATTTTTGGAATTTGTATACGATCAGTTATACCAATTTCTCAAAGTATACAGAAAAATTTTCAATATCAAAATGAACACCTTGGAAAGAATTGTTTTTTTTTTAACATGAAGTTACTGTAACATTTCATAAATAAATATAATGGAATAGTTGAAATTTTGATTTCAAAATTGTTGTTAGTTGATTTCGTATCTTCTGAGCTCTTCGTTGAAACACCAAAATTTGACAGGATTAGAACCTGAGGAAGTTTTATTTGATGAAAACAACATAAAATAATTGACTTTAGGTATTCTCTATCTGCTTTTCTATTTACAATGCCTTCTATGTGAATAAAACATCTCTTGACATTCTGAAGAAAGAGTTTTGTCGAATAAGTTGTAAAATATTGATAACAATATCTACTGATCGAAAGCTATATATGTATATCTGTATGAAATTGTTAGCTTTTATTAAATTGTATATACAACTGACATACCTATGTCTGTTTTTACATAGCATACTCAACCACAACTAACTCTAGAACATACTATAGTATGTACAATAATAATAACAGTACACTATTGCATATGCAATTGGCCATCGACCAAGGGTCCTTCAGTCTGTAATTTAACAATCAATTTAACATTCTATTATTGTTAAAGATAAAAAGGCACAATAATATTTTTTTAAACACCTACATACATCAAAGATGTAATATTAATAATGATTTACAAGTTATAAAAACTAGTTCAACAGGTTGCAAGAAAATGATTCGCTCAACGTACAAAAAAGTATAGATACACGCATTGAAGGGTAGTATTAAAGTAGTAATGAAGATTACATTCACTTCAAGCTACAAAGTTTATAGGTAATAACAACATAACAATAAAGTTACAACAGCCATTCGCTCAATATTTATTCCTAATATCACTTATTATCAGTCTCTTGAGACTTGAAATGATTGAAATTATCAGCACATGTTATACATAATGGCAATTGATTTTAATAAACAATATCCGTCAATCTCATTTCAATCGTTAAAAAAGTTTTATCTGATTCTCAAACTTGTAGCATTTCATATGGCCAAGTTTTTTTAATCATTTTTTGATTAATATATTTGATGATTTATAATAAGACTGATTCGTTGAATTTTTCTTTCTAATTTACACATTTTTGTAATATTGAAGATCATTACTAAATAATTGAAAATTCCCAGAAATGCTGTAGTCTTTTAACCAATAAATTGCTCGATATATCTAATCATGTGCCGTGAAATGCTATTTTTTTAATGAAGGAAAATTCAACGGTATATAATGCAATTCTAAAAACTACAAAATTCAATAAAATGGGATTTTACAGTTATTTTCTCGAATTTGAACGTGAAAAACAATCAAGCAGAATTTGAGTCAATGAAGTTAGAAGCTTTTCATAAAAAATAAACAACATGGTTGCGAAATTCAAATTATAACACATGAAATAATTATAAGAGGAATAGTAGCGAATTAGTAAATCAATAGAAATATATTCAATGGTAAGGCGATCAAACATCACAAAATAATTACAAGTAAATTTTCTGTTTGAACCCCCACTACATCACTGAATGGATCCCCACTCAAAATCCTGCCCCACTACTTTTTCCATAATGCCTTTTTCGTTATATATAAGTTGTTGCAACAAGGCTACTGTTACGGAGGCAAGATGTATTTTCCGGACACGGTCGGTCCGGAAGATCTTGTGTGGACACCACCATCGGTGGTGGTAAATAACTTTTACCACGCCGTGGTGAGTGTCAGTTACGACATAAAAACAAGGCGCCCGGAGTATGAATACTTCGGTAAGTATCGTAGAAAATTTTTTCTTGTTGTAATATTTTGAGTATTTTTATATAAAATTTCGTAGAGACATTAGACATTTTTAATTTCATTAAATTTTTTAGTTTATCGAACCATTTAGTAACTCACAATTTCTCAAGAGTTCTGCCGAAAAACAGAGGGAACGCTCACTGTAGCGAAATCTTCACTCTAATTGTTCTTATCGTTTAAAAAAACCAACAAAAAAACCTACCTTCATATACATATATATTTCTTTTCAAAGATCAATTTAACTACTCCTGACCTGTGCAAATTATATATATAGATATTGATTATAGAATGATTAGATACTCACATTTCAATTTTCAATTCATCTGTCATTTTCTCTGTTCAACAGTTTTCGTCGAAAAATCGAGCTTAGAATTAATAAATTTTCACATATTTATTCAGAGATCGTCTTCGATTCTATTTATAGACTAATAGTAATATTATTTGATGTCTATGGTTCCATCACGGTATTAAGTTCTTTATACGCAGCTACTTGTTGTCTCTTAATGTCATTCATAGATGGCGCTAGTTTCATTCAATAATTCTCTCTACCACTGTTCTCGATAATTGTTAGTTTTCTGTGGCATGTGCCCCTTAGACGGCCATTTTGCGAGTTTCTTGTGAAATCTGTATTAAATTTTGCAAAACATTAAAATCGGTAAGCCATAATTCTTATTCATTTCGATAAATTTTTGAGAAATTTGATTCGTAAACATGAAAGACCATTGTATGTAAGTACAGGTACACATTCAATTGGTAACATCTGCGGTATATTGTATCGGTTTATATGCCACCCGTAAAGACAAATCGTTTTCAAGATGCTAGGCACATGGTTTGATCCATACAACAATTTGAGTATTATTTATTCGTGGTGATCATCTTTGGTGTGTAAACAACTGATTGTCGACTTTTCAATTCAATGCTTTAATTAATATTTTTGATGCAGACTGCAATATTAACTAAATTCTAGCTTTTAGGAAAATTTCAGTCATTTTTTCAAACTGTTGATCATTAAATTATTCCTATCAACAATGTTCATTATGGACTTCGTGTTAAATAAGAGGGACCTCCTTAATTTGAAATTTGTCATTGTACATTGGTAAATAATATTGTTGATATCAATTCTTTGGTTACTTTGCCTATTTATTCTCGTCTCTTGAATATCGCTGTTGAACATCAACAAACTCCTTAAAATGTGTTAACTAATGTGGAAATGACCTTGATGCAAATATCACCCATCACTTTTTTGAAATAGGGTTATGTTCTATATCAGTCTCCATATTTGTGTTATGCACTGTAAGTAATTTCAAGATTATATTAATTCATCTCAACTTTTATTTTGATTTACCATCGATGAATAATTTCATGATATACCATCTATAGCCTTGAAAAAATATAACATTCAATGATAAAAATAATTTTTTTCATTTTCGTTTGAAAATTAAATTCCTTGATAATTATGTCCAAATATTCGTATTTCTTCTTATTTCGACTTCAAATACCTTTATTCTACGTTTCTGTATGATCATAAAATTTAATCTCAAAAATCTAATTTTCATGGAAAGTTCAATATTTGATGATCATGATGCAATAATGAGGAATTAATAAATTAATAGTTTATGTCCTCATTGGCGATTAGAGTCTTATAGATTTCCAATTTTTTTGATGTTTTTTTTCTAGGTGAAATGTAGAAAACTGACCTTTGATCACTACGATATTTCGCTGTTAGGGTTGCTGCTAGAAATCTTAATAGTTTTTTTTACTTTTTGATTATAAAGGATCATCTTTTCCATGGCTCTAAGTGCAGGTAGTTTAATGTATTCATAAAATGGAAATGTAACATTTATCATTAACTTGACCCATGTTTTTGTGAAATATACTGTGTTTATCTGTCATTGGGGACTAATTAACATTTATTTTGATTACAATTTTATAATTTTGTGACTGTAATTGTGAAATTAAAATATTTAGTTTTTTTTTTAATGAAATGAAAATTGGGTTTGCTCCTTTGAAAAAAAATTCATAAAAGTATATATTTCTGATTATGTGATAACTATATTGAATAATGTTTATTGTGGAAATTGTGAACTGACCTATTGTTTCTACATGTGAATGATGATAAAATTTATGATAGCTAATTAAAATTTTATATTGCAGGGTATAGTTATTTCCCGTTGTCGTTAATGAATGGCAATGTCTCGCAGCCCATCGCCCCTAGGGCAGTGTTTAATAGCAAATTACACGAGGCGGCTGCCAACGATAACTTGGATGCAATATTATCTACCGAAAGGTTAGAGGGAGGCAAATACTTGAATGAAGTTATACAGACAGTTCCACCTCCGGGTGTACCCGAAGAAGCTTCCAGGGAACAACTCAAGAAAACGCTTAGGAAACAACTCGATTTTTATTTTTCTACGTAAGTTTTTCATGCATTTAATAATAATAATCTTTATTTCAAATAAAGTTCACAAACTTGAATTCTAATAAAAGCATCTGAAGAGATTGTATGCTCTAGTACAGTAAGTTGAGAGTTATTTGAAATCATGGTATTGAATAGGTATTGTTATTTTTGTTTGTTTTACATGCTCACTTTTCATTCAAGAATGATTAGAAGAATCACTTCACACTAAATTTTTGTGAAAAATCTAAGGAGATTTAATTCGAAACAGCATTTAAAAGATGCAAATCGTCTTGTAATTTATCATTTTTTTCCAACTACTCCCATTAAATTAGAAATATGATAAATGTCATATAATGTACTAACTTTGGTCAAATCAACATAATTAAATAAATTTAGTTTACTCAACTGTTTCATTATTAGATAAATTAATTTAATCTACCCATATTTGGGTATCTATTTGATTAGAGCTGAATCGGCGATACAAACGAAAATGATAGATTCTTCAGATCATTTTATTATATAAGGCCTATGAACATGGGTCTGTAAATACTTTGTTTTCAAGAAACCGGTGTTGAAATTTTTTCAAGTGTTATATCATGGACCTTCCCTTCACAAGATATTTAACTTTTAAAGTGTTCATCATGTGATATGCTAATTTTGAATGTAATATTTTTTCTGGAACCTGTCATAAATTCAAACAATTCTCTGATAATACTCAGGGAAATGCAAATTATTATAAAGATTCAGTTAGTGAGCTGTGATGAAAAAATTGATTATAAATTTTATTACCTATTTATTCCATTTGCAGTGGAGTTTAATCAAGATTTGATATTTAAACATCACCAAAAAGTTGGACTACAAGAAACACTTTGTAATTGAAAAAAATTCTTTTATAGAACTTCTTTTCTTCTAGAATCTCCATTTTCCTCATTTAGGAACAACTTGTGTAATAGACTTCAATCAGAAAAAAAAATTATGCTATTTCTGACATACTTGTAGAATGACAAAACTAAATTGATAAAAAAAAAGTTATCAAATATTCAATAAACGGTTTAATAACTTTGATTATTATCACATTTTGAGAAATGAACCGGGTTGACTTTGTCATTTAAAATTTCTTCTTGCATTTAGGTTTTTCAGTCTTCTTCTTCTTCATCAGCCAGGTTTTTCAGTGATTTTCAAAATTGTCTTCAATAATAGACGTTTAGTTATTTTGCGATAGATTTATTTTCTCTATAAAAACCTCAATTTGAAATATTTCATATAAAAAGTTTATTACTTCATATTAAAATGTTTTGAAAGAAAACTGTTTATTCTTTCAAGTGATGTCACTAACGCCTTCTTTTGTAAAATTGCAACCTATGAATTTCAAATTTTTCTTTTGAAAGTCTGTTAATACTGTAACTTATCATTAATTCTTTATAAAGCAATAATATTCATTCTGGTAAATGTACTGTAATTTTATTAACATCAATTTTTTTTCTCTACGCAGTCAGAATTTGGCCAGTGATGGGTACCTGCTGTCCCAAATGGATACGGAACAATTTGTCCCCGTCTGGACTGTTGCTAACTTTAACCTCGTCAAGAAGTTAACCAACGATATAGAGTTGATTACGGAAGTTCTGACCGAGTGTGCTAATGTTCAGCTCAACGAGACAAAGACAAAGGTGCGTCCGAACTACCAGCGTTGCGTTGTCATTCTGAGAGATATATCAGAAGATACCCCTATTGAAGACGTTAAACAGTTGATGACCGGCGAGGGTTGTCCTTCGTTCATCTCATGCGAATTCGCTGGTAATAATGCTTGGTACGTCACTTACGCGTCTGACGAGGACGCGCAGAGCGCCTACTCCTTCGTCAGGGAGAACGTGAAGGAGTTCAGGGGCAAGCAGATCCACGCTCGGATCAAGGCGAAGCCGATGCGCCAGCAGAACGCCGGCGGTGGCGGCGGCGTTCAAACTGGCGCCACCTACAAGAGCAACTGGAATACACAACCTAACGCCGGTACCATCTTCGACCCTCACGCCTACCCGAACAACCAGCAACGGTTTATGTTCACCAATGGGACGCACGCCCAGATGCCGATGCCTACGAATCAATTTTTCTTCCCCCAGTTCCAGCAGGGACCCCTGATACCGACTTACATGCCGGCTGCTTGGCAGGCGGCGGCCGGGAACTTCTACGACATCAATACGGTGTTTCAGGTGAACGGTTTGGCACCTCAGACTCCGTACAAGGCGTCGTACAAGAACAACGGCAAGTCTAAGAAGAAGACGACTACCACCACTGGTCAGGCCGAACAGGGCGCCGCTGCGGCTTGTTCTACGACTGTCAGGCAGGCTCAACCTCATATGACTGTTGCTGCAAGGAGTAATGCCAACGCCAGGGGGCAACAGCCCCCTGATATGGCCGATCCCGGTATGCCTATGGGTGAGTACATGCCCTTCGGTATTTGAAAATCGTCCGAAGTAAATGAAAAACTCGCATTCAGAAAGACATTTTATGACTTTCTTTCTCTTCTTAACAATCGGAATGAAATACAATTAGTCGATTTCTGTAAACATAATTCATTCAACAAATTGTTGAATGCTTGTATTGAAACTTCTACAAGATTCATTTTAACTCGAACCAAACTTAATTTTTTCATTTAACAGAATTGAATCAGAAGAAAATTTTTCTTGAAAGATACGAACATAAGCTATTCAGAGTATTCAGTTATAAAAAAATTATTCGTTTTAAGGAAGCAACTCAACAAGGGTATGGTCCGTATATCACCTTGGTTACTATGGTTAGTAAGTTGGTGATTCGTATATTCCTCGAAAACCGGTGACTATTCACTCAAACTTCGGTGAGTTATCTGTCACAAGAGCAACCGTACTTTTATTCTGGTTAGGTTCGGTAACCACGCCCCCTCCGGTTGACAATTGTCATTTTAATTTTCAGATTATTGTTTATGCATATTTTTTATGACATCTAACACTCAAAAACTTTATAATTTTAATTATGAAATAAATACCCTTCAGAGCCATTAATAACTATTAGTTATTCACAAATTAAAAGAGATCAACCATTTATAACCTCCAAAATTCTGTCAAAATCTTAGTTGACCATTGACAAGTGTCAAGCGGTTTGTAAATACAAAGCAGGTTACCTCAAACATTGAAAACCACTAGTAACTGCTATAAAATTCTCGGCGATATACGGACAATACCCCAAGTAAACTGCAATCTTTGATCTCATGGAGACAAATGTCAAACACTTGTTTCGTTATAACTGACCGAACTTTTGTCGAAATTTGTACTAACTTAATTTTTTCCAGCCGTGCCATTTGTACCTCACACATTGCCATTGATTGATATGTCTATGGGTTACGGCTACGTACCCCAGCCTTTGGCCATGTCGAAGGAGCCCATGCCACCGCGACATCGCAGAAGAAGGAGGGAAGACGAAAATTCCGCTGGACCCAGCCAGCCCCAAGAAGTAGAACAGAGGACCTTCGATTTAGGTCATTCTGCATTCCCACCATTAAAGAGTAATTCTCGTAAGTATCTTATCTAACTTTTTCAATATATTTTGTTCGTATCCACCTCTTCGAATTTGAAATAATAAAATTCCCACTTTGTTACAGGACGCATCAGCTCCGTAGAAAACCAGGAAGAACCTTCCAGTACGGAACAACCTGCTCAGGCTAGTGATGCAGTGCCGTGGTCCGACCACCGCATCGTCGATATCTTGAGAGGAAACACTGTCTC
Source organism: Harmonia axyridis (assembly GCF_914767665.1). Taxonomy (NCBI): domain Eukaryota; kingdom Metazoa; phylum Arthropoda; class Insecta; order Coleoptera; family Coccinellidae; genus Harmonia; species Harmonia axyridis. The sequence goes on from NC_059502.1 coordinate 2,736,101, forward strand.
CAAAAGCAGCAGTACCTCAACATCCAGCAAGGGCTCGCTAAGGTAAAATTTATTCTTTTTTTCGATTATGATGTACAGGTCCGCTATTGAAATTTTTTTTTTACATTGAAATTTTTTTGTGTTAGTGTTAACGATACCGAGTCTCCCAGAGCTGGTTCTCCTCAGATGAACGAGGCTAGAGACACCGTTGAAGGTTTGGAAGCCAGCCTGAATTCTGCTCTTACACTTACTCCTCCAATCTCACCTGAGAAGTAAGTAGATATTATCGCAGTTTCGAGGTTAAACTGTTGCTGAACAAAAATATCCCAAATAAAAATCGTTTTCTTCTAAAGCTGTGGCAAATTCGTTCATTCTGCCTTGTAGAAATATTCATGATTATAATTCGTTTTTATATGTTGGTACTCGGAATTCCCCTGTCAGATCTATAATCTGTCAAATTTGTGATGTTTGAAACAGTTCTGCCAATCAAGATTCTTCAATGCAAAAATCACTGAATGATATTTACAGTAATTTTTCATCAATTTTGATAAAAATTCGGTACCCGTATTTGAATTTTGATTACATTTTTATTAGAAATAACTATTCCCCTATAATATTCAAGTCCTTGACAGTACATATCTTTTTTGAAGCAATATGATAGAAATCGATACACAATACAAAATTCATGAAGTGAAGTTTCATTCTTATATCAGATCGTTACTTATTATTGGTTTTGTTTAATCAACAACAGTTTACCTTTGATGCGTTACACACTCGCTGTCGATTTATCCATTTGACAGGTCAACCAACTTATAGATCTGTCAGCTGTCAGGTTAGATCTATCAGCTGTCAGTTGAATAGATCTGAGAGGTGTATATGTTGGTATGATATCTCATTAAATTTCGACTGTTTGTGTTTGGATATGTCGAATCTTGCTAACTTTGTTTGTTCTGTTACAGAAACAAGGATGCCAAATGCACAATGACTGATAAATCCACTAAGACCGATGATGTTCTCCTTAACGGTGAATCGGATATCTGTCCCACCACAACTAACGCTGCTACAATGACAACTGCTGCCGAAGTTAGCACATCAAGGACAGAAGCTCCAAAACCACCCACTACTTCATCTGTAAGCATCATTATTATTTTTTTTTATTATCGTTTTTGTCGGTTTCATTCACTTCTTCCGATTTAAGAGTAATATAAAGGGTGTTTTTTTAGAGCTATGGAACTTAAAATTGCAATAAAAAAACGATGGATTATTCGATTGACATGAATTTTATTTATCCGCAAGATAATCTTGTGGCATTACATTTTAAATATGATTTCTGGCATATGACCGCCACGGCTGGCTCGAATGTAGTCCGATCTGGACGTCCAATTTTCGATGACTTTCTCCAACATTTGTGGCCGTATATCGGCAATAACACGGCGAATGTTGTCTTCCAAATGGTCAAGGGTTTGTGGCTAATCCGCATAGACCAATGACTTTACATAGCCCCACAGAAAGTAGTCTAGTGGTGTTGAATCACAAGATCTTGGAGGCTAATTCACACATCCAAAACGTGAAATTAGGCTGTCACCAAACGTGTCTTTCAATAAATCGATTGTGGCACGAGCTGTGTGACATGTTGCGCCGTCTTGTTGGAACCACAGCTCCTGGACATCATGGTTGTTCAATTCAGGAATGAAAAAGTTAGTAATCATCGCTCTATAACGATCACCATTGACTAACGTTCTGGCCATCATCATTTTTGAAGAAGTACGGACCAATGATTCCACCAGCCCATAAAGCGCACCAAACAGTCAGTTTTTCTGGATGTAACGGTGTTTCGACATTCACTTGAGGATTAGCTTCACTCCAAATGCGGCAGTTTTGTTTGTTGACGTAGCCATTCAACCAGAAGTGCGCTTCATCGCTAAACAAAATAAAATGGACGTAGTGCGCGATACGTTATCCGCACAGAACCATTATTTTCGAAATAAAATTGCACTATTTGCAAGCATTGTTCAGGCGTGAGTCTACACATGATAAATTGCCAAACCAAACTGAGGATAAATCACTTGACAGCTGTAATATTGGTCGCCATCTTGAACACTAATGCCAACTTAAAGTTATATACCTCGAAAAAAAACACCCGTTACTACCAAGTGACGTCATCAACGTCACTTTTTGAAATTTGTTTCTGAATTTTCCTCTTTTGATTGCTATTCGAGAGCCTATCATTCATGTTTTCACTTGGCTCATTACGATTTTCTTTTTCAGCACAATCCCCCTCGCATGAGTTACGCTCAAGTTGCTCAACACCCCAAGGAAGTTGGAAACCAGAAAGAAAAAAAGGACATCCCAACGGACGGTGAGGCAGCTTCATCGTCGGCCGCACCTGTCCAGAACGGTGAAAAAAGGGGTAAAGGTAAGTTGCTCGACCATTTATTTACCATTTGCTGATTTACACTTGATTGGGTGGTGTCTTTGGTGTGGTGACTGCTTGTTTATTTATTTATTTTTTATTCTCTTCTATCCCTCGAAACTCAAGTTGGCTCTGTTGCATGCTTGGATGGTTTCACTTTTGGTGGAAGGGCAGGTTCGAGCTTCATTAATTTTTTTTATTTTTTCTTCCTTTTGTTTTTTTCACGAGAATGGAGCATGTGCATGTGTAAATGTTGTGAAATGCTCCAGGTTTTTTGTGAATCATAGCCTCTTTGTAAATAAATGCAATAATCACTTGAAAGGTGTAAAAGCCACAACGTGGACTTTGGAGCTGTAAAAAATTCAACCGGATCGCACTTAAATTAACATGAATCATCTAATACTGAACGCGTATTGCCGTGATTGTATTGAATGATTTTCATTGAAAATTTCTAGGATTTGCTATATTCTTAGAGATGAAAAAAACCGATGATTCATTTTCTGAACTTGCAACATTCTTCAAGAGGCTATGATTGAAACAACCGAATATACCTTTACAGCATCCAATTTGCATTTGTTCATTCTTCGTAACGTCAGATTATATAGTTTTGACGCTGAGGTTTACCCAACTACATTCTTGTCTACGGAACCTTCATTTATGTTTAATAACGAAGCAATCTTCAGAATTTGAAGGTCACTAATATAGGGTATGGTCCGTATATCACCTTGGTTACTAAGTTGGGGGTCCGTATATGTCAAATTCCTCAAAAACCGGTGACTATTTACTCAAACTTCGGTGAGTTATCTGTCACCAGAGCAACCGTACTTTTATTATGGTTAGGTTCGGTAACCACGCCCACTCCGGTTGACAGTTGTCATTTTAATTTTCAGATTATTGTTTATGAATATTTTCCATGACACTCAAAAACTTTATAATTTTAATTATGAAACGAATACCCTTCAGAGCTATTAAGAACTATAAGTTATTAGTACCAATTAAAAGAGATCAACCATTTATAACCTCGAAAATTCTATAAATGAAAAATTTAGTTGACAAGTGTTAAGCTGTCAGTATATACGAAGCAGGTTAACTGAAACATTGAAAATCACTCGTAACCTCTCTGAAATTCTCGGCGATATACAGACCATACCCATAGCAAAATCTAATTTCTGAAGACGACAAGATATAAACTGAGATTCCTTGGATAAGAGTGCGGTTATGTCAACCTTGGTATACCATTGCGAACTCGAACTATTCCATATAGCTTCCCATCATCTGAATGTGGCATTGCGGAGACTAACAACTAACAGCAAAGCTACCGTTTGAGTTGGTTAAAACAGTGTCTCAATTTTCAGTTTAATGTTTTCGTAACACACGCAAAACAGCAATCAATCACCATGAACACCCCGACTTAAGTGTGTTTTGTAACTCGTCTGGTGCAAATTTCTGGATCGTGTATTGTTGTTGTAGATAACCACGCTAAACAAGAAAAGACTCAGAGGAATCAGAGGGCTTCGGGCGTACCCAACGGTACCTCCAGGAGGGAGAAGAAAGATTTTAGGAAGAAATCCAATCCAAAATAATGAATCGTGTAGCAGCTGAGATTTGCGCGTGTTGAATTTACATTTAAACATACATAAAAAACGAAGACTACGAAGTGATGTTTGTTGTACATATGAATTTGAAGCAACATTGCAGACATCAAACGAATATTATGTTCCTATCAACCATTGATGCAAATGGCAAGCTGTCCTAAAGCTGAAAACATGGATAGGGCTATCTTGCCGTGTCTCTCAAGTGTTTCCAATAGCATTTTTTCGTCATTTTGTTGTACAGTCTTGAGTTGTGGTTAATTTTTTTCTTTACGAATTCACCACCTTTATTGCAAGTAAGATGTATTAAGGGGAGTGTAGGTCTAGTGTATGTTGTTATTAGGTTAACAAACCTGATACGCATTGTCCACTGTTGCTTTTGGCCACCAACGATACAAGCTTTCCAAATATGCGCATAAGTTTAAACAGTTTCGTCCGAGTTGGTTCGGACTTTTCAATTTTTGACATTTTAACGTTTGACATCTGACATTTCTCCTTTGACAGATTTTTAACCTTAATTTTTAATTCACATTTCGATTGATTTTTATTATTCCGATTCAACTTCTTAGCTTCAGTTTTATCTTTTAGAACCGGTTTTAAGCTTAAAGTAACAAGTAAAAACAATGCACAAGACAAGATCATTCAAACATCCTATGATCCGGTACTCCTCTGTTCAATTTTGAACGACGAATTAGGAGCCAAAGAGAGTTTTTTTAAATTGACAATTTTGAAATTGTTTTCGCGTTTCTCCCTTGTGTAACAACATGGCCGATTTTAAAAGTTTTTAAATTCTTTTTGTGTCTTTTTGAAGGTTGGTGGTGGCATGACTAATATACAATAAATTCAATTTTATTGTTACTTACTGGCTGTGTATGTAAATATCGAAATCAAGGACAGTGTCGAAGCAACAGTTGGGGAATGCGTATTTATCAGTTATCGGGATATGAAAAATAAGAGACTGTAAACTGGAATTGTATATTTTGAAATTTCCCCAATTGTCGCACTACCCCATATTATCTCAAACTTTATTTTTCATTTAAAAAAAAAAAATTAAAACTTCCAGAAAATCCAAAAAAAGTTTAAAACTGCTGAAAACGCAAAAAAAAAGTTACTTTTGTACATATTAGTCAAGAAATTAAATTATTCCATTTGAAATTCATACTTTTAAAGTATTTTATTTGAACAGTTTGAAACAAAATGCTATCACTTTCTTTCCATATTTCTCGAAATGAAAATCATTTTGGACTTTGTTGAGAGTGAAAATTGATTATTATGAAAAGAGTTTTTGTATATATCGACCATCAGTCCACTTCAGGTTAGTCACCAGTTTTGGTGATATGTTCACCCAATGAAATGATGTACAATGATAAAATTTGAAATAGTTTTTATTTTGAAGAGAATTAAAGTAATAATTTTGACATTTTAAATAGTTTGAACAGAGAAATATGGAAGGAAGTGTATGTATACAGTGTACTATGAAATATCGAAGTTGAAAAAAAAAAACAAAAAAAGTTTTTCACTGAACGAAATAATGCATTTTCATAGTTTTTTGAAATTTAATTCTTTTCTTGATAGTGTATCTTAGACTGTTTTCATTATTTGCCATTTTATGTTTCAAACCATATGTGAATTACATAAAGAAATGTATTGTTTTTATTGTAAAATTGTGTATCTATATGACTAAAACTTCAGTGTGAAAACAAATTGATCTTTTTTTTTATTTGTAGAAATTCGAACCTAAATTTCCTTTATTCTTTTTTTGAATAATATTAAAAGATTGAACCCTAAGTACATTTAAGTTTCTTAAAATGTATATAATATAGGGTAGTGCAGTCTGGCATTGTTATTATTCGATAACTATATAAGAAGGCATTCTGGCAGGTACATTGATATTGGGTGTGTTTATTTTAGCACATATGTGTATTCGAAAAAATATCAGTTCGTTATTGATTTTGTGTGCAAGTTTCTTTTTAATATTCTGTTCACTTGTTCCGGCAGGGGTGCTAATTTTTAGACGATACGGTTAATTTTATAAATAAAAGATACAGTTATTCGGTATAACATAACCTTAACAGGCCTTTATTAGGTTTAAAATAGAGTATAAATATAAAACAGAAATGGTTTTCGTGTTTTAAGGCAGTGTTTCTAGTTTTTACACTTTTATTGAATAACGCACCCTTGACATTTTTTTTACGTGCATATTTTCAAATTATGGAGTTTTTTTTTGTTTCTAGTCTAATAATATGTATATTTGAATTGAGTATAAGATATCGTTAAGTTTGAAACTACAGCAGGTGATGGGGTTTGCTTAGAATTATAGTTATAATTTTCTCAGATAAGGTTCATTGAGATAATCATCTTGTTCTCGTCACCTTCGGTCTTCAATCGGTATGACTTTGTCTAAAAGTTCAATATTCATCACCCCTGCTCTAATTGTATGGTATATCAACTGTACTGATTGGCTTATGTTGCCCATTAAAATTGTTTTATAAAAATGTATTTTTCTTTTTTTTTCTGAACAATTCAAGATTTTTATAAACGACATGTGATATATTGTGTGTCTGTGCTAAGATTATGACTAAAACGACATTCATTGAGATCTTGAGAATTATTGAACTTGAAAAATCAGTACAAAAAATGCTGCAAATTTTATATTTCGATTCATTATTTCATCTTTCAATAAAAAATATTTTGATGCATGAAAAAGATATATTAAAAGATTGAATTAGAATAAGATTCATAATTATGAGTGCTACTAAAACTATCAGGTTAAATATAAATGAATATATTAGAAGTGAATATTGTACAAATTTCATTTGAATAGCTTCTACACATGCTGAGTGTTATTTTTATTCGATTTTCGTATTCGACACATTCCAAAATGTAAAATTAAAAACATTTCCAAAGGTTATTACTTGGGAGAATTGAATTAAACAGAATAAGGCAAAATATGGGTGGCCTTTTAAAATCGAGTTGCTAGAGTGAAAATGTTATTATACTGTCAATTAAGCGACCAATCCAAAATTTTTTATATATTTTTCGTTTACTTTTGGCATCAATCGTGAAAAAAACTAACTGCCCTAAAATTTTCACAATTAACTTTTTAGAATGTGTAGATCAAAAATCGAATTGTTAAAGAGATCTGTACGCCATTCAGAGCTATTCCTTTGATAGTATCGCTTGCTATACGGCCTTGATTCTCCAAATTAGATCTTCGGATTTTGAAGGCGAAAAAATTATTTCTCGAAATTTCAACGTAATATAATCTTGAACTTGAGGACATTGATATGAAATGCCTTACTTTAAAGGCTAACAATTTTTGAGTTATGAATCTTTAAATGATTTTGAAATGAATCGGTTTTTCATTTATATTTTTTTTCACGTGTAGAGATATTTAGTGTTAAAGAGAAATAATAAACCATAATGTGAAATTTGCAATGTTTTTCAAATCTAGCTTATCGCTTGGCCAGTCTGTAGATCACAGTTGATCAATGTAATTGTGAATTTCCAGAGACAGAAAAAAATGTTGCACTAAAAATAAAGAGCCTATAAGGAGCTGTAATTTCTGAATTGATGGATTTATGCATTTTTCCTTACAACATTATTCATCAGCTTGATAGATGGTATAAGTTCTGTTTGTTTTTTTATACAGAACTTCATGGAACACTGGTGTTATATTTCTCGTTGTACTCTATCAAATTCTATAATGTTCAATGTATAAATGTACATAATATTTTCATTTGAAATTGTCTGTTGATGGTAATGTCCAAAATTTGACACTGACTAGTGAAATATGTTGTGGGATCATTTGAAATGAAGTTCTTCTTAATTTTATATTGATCTTGTAGTGAAATTTTTCATGTTTATACAAGTACTGTACATAGACCTTCTAAATCGACGTCATTAGATGTTTTTTGGACTTCCACTGAAAAGAAGTCGACTGCAAATGCAAGTTGAGTAGCATATATTATGGGTAATGAAATTTTTTTATAAAAAATGTGATATTGCTTGGCTCTGGACATATTATCTAACTATCAACTTCAATTCTTTTTGGTAAAATTGATTTACGATTTTTTTTCAGAGAAAACTCGGTGTTTTCGCTTTTTTTCAAAATCTTTTTGAGCAGACAATAAACAGTACCAAGAAGAATTTTTATAATAAATTTATTATGAATTTTTAAAAATTCAAACAGCATTTTGTTGATAGATATGAAATCAAATTTGGAATAGTTCGCGTAGAAACGGATTGAGGTCAAGACAAATTACCTTAAAAAAAATTAAAATTTGTCTCTACACAGGCGAGGTTCGAAAATGTTCGTCTTTTTGTAGATTAGTATAAATTACATTACAAAACTATTTGGTAATGTAGTAACGTACAATTGTACCAATAATAGTGTTAAGTGATAATCTAAATGTTATGTCTGCAAATTGAATCAGCTGGATATTTATTCAAAGCTTTCAAAAGTTGAGATTAGTTTGAGGAAAGTCAGGGCAAATTAATATTTAATAGAGAATCACTTTTTTGGACATTACTTGTCGACATCAAAATAGCCTCGTGTAGACAAAGTTTCATCTTGAAGTTCAATTAGAACAAGTGTCTTACCGTATCTCATTGTATTGTCAATAAAACTGTTTTTTTTTATAGAACTTCACTGATGAAACAGCCGAAATTTGCAAAGAGGCTTCTCAATCAAAAAATATGGCTTTAGCTTTCTATATAATGTGTGATAAAATAGTATATATTTATAAGAAGTGTGCGCATGTTGTGTGAATTTAAAAAAAGAAGTTGCCAAAAATCTAAGTGTCAGAAACATGGGGCTATTTCGAATTCATCACATTGTAAAGACTGTTGTATACAAAATATTATCTGTATAACGAAAACTAAAATTAAAAAAAAAATAATGATAGTGCTTTCATACATAAGAGTATGGAATTAAATATAAAATTACTATAATGCTTATTTCAGGTATTTTTTAATGTTTTTTATTCGATAGTGTTGCTAAGTCAGTTGAACGAAAAGTTGCCAGTTTTTGAAAAATCCAGATGATTCGTGAATTTTTTGAAGGGTGAATATACGTCACCTAGCTGCTTATGCATCTTGCTTCGAAATGCAATAGGGGAAAAATAGTCTGAAAACACGATAGTAGTCACAGCGAAAAACTTCAAAAAATTCTCAATGTCGGGTTTGAAATTTTTTATTTGTCCAGAGAAATTAAATTATTACTATGGTAAAATGTTCCAACTACAAAATTTACATTCCCAAAAACGAACAATGAATGTGATACTGTCCAAGATGTTTGGCCATTCAAAAATCAATTGTAACTATTGCATAAAAGTGAAAACTTTAATGGATGTTGAACATTGGCAACGTTTGATGACTAGCACTACTGTGCGTTTATGTAATATTAATTTTTTTTTGTTAATTTGGTGTGTTGAGTACACTCAGCTGGATAGTGACCATGGATTAGGCCTTACTAAGACAGGAAACTCTGGATAAATTTTAATTTAGTTTGTTTCTGTTGATAGTTTGGTTGGAAATAAAGTATAAAAAAATTTAAAATGTTTTTCAGTTATTTTACCCACCTCCCATTCGCTGTTGGGTAAATTTAGGATGATATATTCCTGAAGTATATTAGGAAAAGAGTAACGCAGAACACAAAAGTTTCTGAGAGGCCTTGTTCAATTGGCATTTTAAGTAGGGATTTGAATTTTAAAAACTGAACTAAGTTAACTAGAAAGAAGGAAATATCTTATATGAAGTAAATTATTTAATGAATTTTTTAATTTAATGAATCTCCAGAGTATTACTTGATCCCAATTTAATGAGATAGATTGGACTACATTTTTCAAAAAATAAGATTACATTTACCTAACCTAAAATAAATTTCCTCAATTATAAATTATCTCTTTTCATAGTAGAAATTCATAGTAATCGAAAAAGAAAAATGAAATCTGAATTCACCCTATTATTCGATTACAAAAATGAACTCATCATTGAAGCGATCAAAAGTCGCAACATATAGGATGATCTAAAAAAGAATGGTTTGAAAAAGGCGAAACTAATCAAAAACACGAAATGTTGGTATATATTACCAAAAAAAGTTAATCTGCATATGTAAGGATAATGATTTAATCAAATACATAAGTATTAAATAATTTTTGAGAAGTAAAAAATGAAGATATGAAAAGGTAAATAATGCTCTTTAAGGGAAAACGAATTGAAAATATAAGACAAGATATTATCCACTATTGTGTCAGGTGTGTAAAGTTTCATTAACTTTGGGTTTGGAAAGTCATTAATATGATTATAATGAACTTCTAGCAAGTTCAAAAGGTCTTGGAGCATGCGTTCTACAAAAAACGTGGGCGAGAATATTTGGGGTTGAGGTCATAATGGACCGGATTGAAAATTTTTATAAAGAATTGGAAGGCAACATTTGATTTTAAAATAACCTTGTTTATTTTCATTCAGTTATTTACACTCTGCTCTATTAAAATATGCTCCAGAAAAAGGCGAAACCAAAAACAGTGAATAGTAAACATAACGTTATTGGATCGATTGAGTGTAGAAATTGAGAAAAAAAACTTTCTCAATAAAAGTTTAGTTGTAAATGTGAAATTATCTGACAAACCAATGGGTTGAAGAACAAATAATTGTCATAAGTCATAATATTTAAATTTGTGGAATTTTCATGTTTTTCAACGATTGATGTTGCGCCCCTTAGTACGTTCCTGTTACCCCGAGTCTCATTTCTGTCTCCCCTTCCTGGTTTCATCCTCAACCCAGGAATTCCAGGAATTTGCTCCGCATTTTCGTTTCAAGATCGATAGAATTCTGCGCTGCTTTGCCAAATAATAGCTTATTCGTTTGTTTTGCAACTTCCCAGCCCAATTCGGGCTGCCCAAATCAAGAGGGTAGAGATAGATGGGGTTCCGTAATGATCTAAAATGTACGAAATCGTTCAGAAAGAAAATAGCTGCTTTGGAAAAATACGAAGATTGAACATCTGTCAATATTACAACAGAATATTGTTTAGCGGAATGAAAATGAAATATTTTCGGCTGTATATTTTCGATAACTACACTAATTCCATCTTTAAGGTTTGAATTGATTATGAAGTATGGACCTTACCTTCCAGGAGGCTCCTTAAAAAAAGTCTAGAGGTGTTAAATCACAAGATCTTGATCACCTGTTCGAGAAATAGCACGGAAACTTTTATTGCAAAATTGCAATTGTTTCCTGGTTTGTGTGGCACCTCACGCCGTCTTGTTGAAAATAAATGTCGTCCACACCAAAATCTTACCTGCATTATACTCAGAGAGGAATATTAGGGAATTTCATAACTTTTTTCTGTCTAGTCAATTTCGGTATAAATGAATTCCTACAATCTCATTAATCTCAATTGAACAAGTTGAAAAATTTGAAGAAGTAGAATTGTTATTTCACAAATGAAGTATTTACAAAAGAACATAAAGAAATCCGAACAATCTTGAGGTCAAATGCAGCATCCTTTGAGCAAAAGTCAGTTGGTACCGTAGGAACAAAAAGAAACGAACAGGTAAGTAATAAATTGTTATATTATAAGAGATTTGTTGCTTAACTATGAGCGGAGGTAAAAGTACCTTTTTGCAAGCCCACGGCTTAGCTACGTATGTTAAATCAAACTTCCAGAACATTTTTCATTTCCCTAAGAAAGGTCTGGTCATCACCTCTGATTGATTTATTAGCTGTCTATTTCTGAGTTCATTTTGAACATACATCCAGGAGATAACAGAAAACGGTAATATCCTGGTTCCTGGTAAAACCCGGACGGTTGGCAAGCCTGGTCCTATTGTCCAATTAAGAATTAGATAAACTACCAGAGCGATGCGAAAAGGCAATATTGAGAAGACAATATTGTCGGGTTGCCTTTACCTTTGACGATCTGATTTGTTGGCAATAAAATAACGTGTGAGGTCTGATACCTTGTTTGTGCTAGTCGGTCTCTTTGAACAATAAGCCTATAAATTTTAGGACAAATATGTGGCTCGGTCAGTGGCGTAGCTTGGGAGGAAGCAGATGATGTGTACTTATCTTTTTCATATGGTCAGTCGGAACACAAAAAAATACGCTCTCATTCAGTACTAGTCGAATAATTTTAAAAATTCTATCTACTGCCAAGACCATAGCTTTTGGTTATTGCTAGGCCGAAGGCGTAAGTGATTTTCTCTAATTCTGTGGTTATTCCGTTCATTCTTCCACATCTTGTAGAACAAAATCGTGCGAGAATATAGCAGAAACGCACAGTTTTCATGGTTATATTTTATTATTCTATGTTGGTTCTCTGAACTTTCCGCTACGGCTTTATCTGTCAATTCATCAATTTGCCTTAAAGAAATCAGTTCTGCCAACCAACATTTTTCAATACAAAAATCACTAAATTGTATTTATAGAAATATTTCATTAATTTCAATGAAAATGCAATGAATTAGAGAAAATAATGTATAATACTCGTACAGAAGGCTCATTCTACCACTCGTTCATTCCAAAACTCGCCACTTCGTGGCTCGTTTTTGAATTTTGAACTCGTGGAAGAATATCAATGCCTTCTGCACTTGTATTATAAATAACTATTCTCTAATTCTGTGGTTATTCCGTTCATTCTTCCACATTTTGTAGAACAAAATCGTGCGAGAATATATCAGAAACGCACAGTTTTCATGGTTATATTTTATTATTATATGTTGGTACTCTGAACTTTCCGCCACGGCTTTATCTGTCAATTCATCTATTTGCCTTAAAGAAAACAGTTCTGCCAACCAACATTTTTCAATGCAAAAACCACTAAATGATAGAGTATTTATGGCAATATTTCATTAATTTCAATAAAAATGTAATGAATTAGAGAAAATAATGTATAATACTCGTACAGAAGGCTCATTCTACCACTCGTTCATTCAAAAACTCGCCACTTCGTGGCTCGTTTTTGAATTTTGAACTCGTGGAAGAATATCAATGCCTTCTGCACTTGTATTATAAATAGCTATTACTGACGTCTTCATGAAATGTCATGTCAAAGAAAACTACAGGGTTTTCCAATTGACCATATTCACCGTCGCCATATTGTTATGCGACAATACCAACTACCCATTGTTCCCAACGGAGAAATATTGAGTTTACTAGAAAAATACCGCTAATATCAAAAATACTATCAGCCATAGAGATTATTCTTCCACTGACCACTTCCAAAAATGGAGCGAAGCCTTCATTTATACACTCGGCCGCTTTTAATTTGTTCATAAAACCACCTTTCACTAATGTTTCTATTTCCAAAAGGTGAAATTTTTGCGAAATATTGTCCCAAACAAGCCTATCTGGCGTAGCAGCCAGAAGAGGTACACATAAACTTCACATATAAACTTTATATTGTGGAATTTTTCTAGTAAACTCAATATTTCTTCGTTGGGAACACTGGGTAGTTGGTATTGTCTCAAAACAATATGGCGACGGTGAATATGGTCAATTGCAATGATTCAATTTACAATAGTTATAAAGGCAACAATGTGTATAATTTTTCGACATTTCTTATGTCATTTGTGTTCAATAGGTTATGCCATTCAATTATGGGAAGATACACGCTTCAACAGCTTTTAGAAATTGTTAAAATGTTCTGTTAAATCAGTGCTCATTTGTAAATACTGACAGAAATATGAAAATAATTCATAAACTACATAATTCGGCTCAATACTTGGTACTGGTAATAACTTTAAAATTTGTCTACAATACGACGGATAGTGAGTCGATTAACAGAATCATAGGAATTCTCATTAAATTTCTTTCAGTATTCATAAATGAACACTGAATTTGATGAAACAATTTAACAATTTTTGAACGCTGTTGAAGCGTGTATCTTCCCATCATTAAATGACTTAACCTACCGAACACAACTGAGTGTGTAAGATAACTTACCGACGAACAAATACTTGCAGACGTCTCGATAATAAGAATTTCATCAAAATTTCATCAGAATTGAGAACCGAAAATTTCAGAATATTACAAAATTACCTATACCCATAAAAAAAACAAGGAACAGACGGCACAAGATAGGACAGCATGGAGAAGTTTGAAAGAGGCCTACATCTAGGAGTGGACAAGAAATGGCTGATAAAGAAGAAGACATTAAATAAATACGTACAGAAAAATCGTTTTTATATGAACTTGAATTTTAAGTTTCCACTAATTAGGTGAAAATAAATTTAATAAAATCTAGGAAGATAATATGATTTGATAACGTAAAAAACGCTATAAGTATGAAAAATGTTAAAAACTGCATATCTCAGGCAATAATTGTCTTGGAATGGTAAAATACTTTTACGATTCTTGATACTTAACACAATATTGTTTGATCGTATTCTGTCTAGTATCCCTACATCCCCATGAACTACGCCAATGCGTACAATTTCAATGAATTAATTTCTTCGCACACTCTCAAACCAATCCACGTAAAGGTAAGTTGTTAATACCATTCTTGGTGGTCTGATCCCTATCACAAGAATTCTTTGAAACCAAATTCTACCGAAAGGCGGCTTTTAGAAGTAGTTTTCGATATATAAATTAAGTATAAATGATTGTCGGATTAAAAAAGCGCCACCTTGAAGCAAATTTTTACTATCTTATTTATAAGTTGAGTTATTTTCTTAGATTAGCATGGGAACTTGGTTTATCGTTTCCAGTGATGGATTTTTGGGTTCATGGAAAACAAATTGGCCCTCCCTGAAGTTTGATAGTGGGTTTCATAATGGTTATTTTGATCACAGCTAGAATATAAAGCGATTGTATTCTGCACGTGCGATAAGTTTTGATAATGCGCCCAAATGCAAAAAAAAAAATAATTTTTTACTGCTGCTGTTGAGAATCACTTTAAAAATTGATTTATTGAAAACAAAATTTGGTGATGAAGTTATCTCAAGAAAAATGTTTAGTTAATTCTCGAGTTAATTATCCTTTCAGGTCCTGTGATTCAACCTTTCAAATGAAAAAAAATTGTGTCTCACTAAATAATTTCTTCATGCTTCTCATGTTCACTTGATAGTTCAATGGATGCACAGCTTCACGTTTCGATGAGAATTATCAGTAGAACTATTACATCTACACCTTTACATTGCTTACCAGCTATCTCATATAAAAGGTGTTTTTTTTAGAGCTATAGAACTTTAAATTGCAATAAAAAAACGATGGATTATTCGATTCACATGAATTCTATTCATCCGCAAGATAATCATGTGGCATAACATTTTATATATGATTTCTGGCATATGACCGCCACGGTTGGCTCGGATGTAGTCCAATCTGGACGTCCAATTTTCGATGATTGTTTACAACATTTGTGGCCGTATATCGGCAATAACACGGCAAATGTTGTCTTCCAAATGATCAAGGGTTTATGACTTATCCGCATAGACCAATGACTTTACATAGCCCCACAGAAAGTAGTCTAGCGCGTTAAATCACAAGATCTTGGAGGCCAATTCACAGGTCCAAAACGTGAAATTAGGCGGTTACCAAACGTGTCTTTCAATAAATCGATTGTGGAACAAGCTGTGTGACATGTTGCGCCGTTTTGTTGGAACTACAGCTCCTGGACATCATGGTTGTTCAATTCAGGAATGAACAAGTTAGTAATCATGGCTCTATACCGATCACCATTGACGTTCTGGCCATCATCGTTTTTGAAGAAGTACGGACCAATGATTACACCAGCCCATAAAGCGCACCCAACAATCAGTTTTTCTGGATGTAACGGTGTTTCGACATACACTTGAGGATTAGCTTCTCTCCAAATGTTCGTTGACGTAGCCATTGAACCAGAAGTGCGCTTCATCGCTAATGGACGTAGTGCGCGATACGTATTCCGCACAGAACCATTATTTTCGAAATAAAATTGCACTATTTGCAAGCGTTGTTCAGGCGTGAGTCTATTCAAGATGAATTGCCAAACCAAACTGAGAATAAATCATTTGACAGCTGTGAAATCGATCGCCATCTTGAACAGTAATTCCAACTTAAAGTTATATACCTCGAAAAAAAACACCCGTTACTTCTGACTCATATTCGTAGACAGGTCTCAGTCAAGAAATCTTGGGAAAAATTTCATTTCTACCCGAACTTATTTCCAATTGCATCTTACCTCTCAGATACTAGAACTGTCAGATTACAGTCACGCAAACCTTTATGGATTGATACATTCCTTCAATCTAATGAAAGTGACAAGAAAATTTGGCGTTCGGAATGGAGTTCTTGTAAAGTCTTCAACAAAAGTCTAATCGTTGATCCTTCAGGGAAAGTTCTAGGTTTCAATCTTTCTAGGAAAATTTGGTGTATTTCAAATCGACTCAGGACTGGTCCTGGAAGTTGATAATTCTTTGTTTTGTTCTATCTCGAAAGAATATACTGTTATGGATTTCTCAATCACCAAATTTCAAGTATAATAGAAATAATTCAAATATTGCAGATGGTTTCATAGATAATATTTGGTTTTATACAATATATTTAAATTTAGAAATAGTAGGTGATAAGTTTGTTATAAAAGATAGGTGGTTAAGTAAGAAAAAGAAAATTCAAAATTGAGTGACAGTGGCATAAATAGTACATAGACGATCATCGAATTGAGAAATGAAAATTGAAAATCCACGATAGCTAGAAAAATAATTGAAGAGAAATGTCAAGCAGGAAATTGGGAGAAGTTTGTAGATTTTTTTGAGAGAAGTTGAATTGGATTTAGATAGAATTGAAAGTTTGGAATTGGAATTTGGAAAAGGAATTTAGAGTTGAATTCGAAGTAGTTTCGGAATTGAAATTTGGACAAGGGATTTCGAGCTGAATTTCGAAAGAGTATGGAATTGGAATTCAAGTAGTATAGAATAGGAGTATTAGTTTGAAAAAAAAAATTATTGAACAAGACTAAGTGGAGAAGACATTCTGTAGGTAAGTGATTTAATTTGTTTTTTTTTAATAGTCAAGTAATAGATTAGGTAGTTATTATGTAGAGAAGTTTGTTGCTTGTTTTAAAAAAGAAAGAATAAATTTTATATTATTTTCTGTGAACCCACCTAAGAGAAAGAGTTATTTTAAATAGAAATTAATATATTTTTTTGGATCTATTTTAGAAAACTTTCAAAATTCAAATTGAAGAGATTCATAACAATACATATTCATGTGTTTTTTTAATAGACACATCAATTTGAACAAACCTCCCCATTTGATGCTAAACAAGTACCTAGAACTTAAGCAATCTGTTTTATTTTTAGACTGTGTAAATCGATAGGACTCGACGTCCACTATTATAACTTCCTCAAATTATATCTACCGGGTCAATTCGCATCATTCAAGAAACAGGTAACGTGGGAAAAGGGCCTGCACGATGAGTCATACTTGGAGAGCATGCCCGAAGGCTTTTACACAGGTGCACGTTCTGGGTATAGGTAGCGTAAGGAAGGTGGAACTCTTTGTCACTTCGATATTTACGATGTCTCTTCTTCTTGGACGACTGTTATTGAAAAGGGACAGACTGCCCGCCCATATAAGGCGTCTCATTTGCCGTTTTCGAAAACGAGTGATTTACGTAAGTATAATATCTAATTTTTTCGAAAAAAAATCGACAAAACACGTTGCTAAGTAATACACTACGCAAAAAAATTAACGCACATTCTGAAAATCTCAATTTTAATGAAAGTTTACTCTACATTGACTTTATAACTTATTTTTTATGTTCTCTCGGGAAGGTTTTGAACGAAACAAGACACATTAAATGGAAGAAACATTCAGGATTTCACCGAATCTTATGTGAAAGAAGAGAAATAAACAATTTTCAAAATACTGGAATGCTGATGAGTGATTTAATACTTGGTATTTCCACCCCTTTCGTTAATTACAGCTCGGCAACGACGGTTCATACTCAAAATGAGTGATCTTAGAATGTTCTGATCTAATCCTTCCCAGATTTCTCTGAGTTGGATTCCTAAGTCATTAAGAGTAGCTGGATGATTGTCTGAACTGCTCAGCCTTCTATTGAGGTTGTCCCAAACCTGCTCAATCGGATTGAGATCTGGACTTCTTGCTGGCCATTCCATTCGAGAGACTTCAACCTCTTCAAGGTACTCCTAAACGATGCGTGCACGATGGGGTCTGGCATTATCGTCCATAAAAATGAAATTTTCACCAATGTATGGGTAAATGGCACTACATGCTCTTCAAGAATGTTTCTTATATACCTATCAGCATTCATAGCTCCATTATCAACGACCACTAGGTCTGTGCGAGCAGTCAAAGATATTCCACCCCATACCATAATCGATCCTCCCCCGAAACCAGTAGTATTCAGGAAATTGCACTGAGCATATCTTTTGCATTGAGTTTTTTCAATTTTTTCACTGGAAAATTCAATGGCCGAATGGTATATGACAATAATGACTATTTCATGAGACCATAATTAGATACTTGTTAATCCACACAGTTAGAAATTGCGGTTTTTCCTCATTCAAAATTCTTCCTCGATAACTCTTGAAGTATTCATTTTAAAGTAACCTTCATTCTTTTTTTACGTAGAATCGACTGAAATAATGAAAAATATAGGTTCTAATTTGAAAATCTTGAGTTTTGATGAATTTCAGTTGTCCACGTCCATGAACTTCTTATAAACGCCCTGTACATTTTTGATCCAAACTGCAAACACTCTTTCAATACTACGTATTTGCAGAATCGAAAAAAGGTTTTTTCGAAAAAACTTTCCATGCAGAAATATTCAAAAATATCCCCATCGCCACCATTTTTTTTTATAAGAATCCCATTAACTCATGAACCGTTGAGTTTTAAACCAAGGTATGGCATATTGCTGATTTTGTCATAAAAAAAGCTATCTAATGACGCAATAATATACTGGGTGTGCTATTTGAAATAAGGAAGTAGTAGTCTGTTTCCGCTATAACCGGAAGTTGTAAAGATCTGAAAATATTTCAGGGAGAAAGATCATTGTCTCAAACCCCAACATGCAAATTTTCAACACAAATTCATGATTAGTTTTCTATAAACGTCTAAAAGGCTATCGCGGTGAATCACCCTGTATAGTGAAATATTAGAAACAATAATTTTTCAGACAGTCGTTTTCTTGAAACAGTAATTTGCCATAAACGAATCAAGAAATCAATCATCTTTGTCTAATAGATATCGACAGATATCAGAGTTTGTTGGGACACCTTGTAAGTAACATCGATTGTGATTAGTATCACGTGATTAGATAATGTTGCATCCGAAAGAATCCAGAAATGACCGTTGGGTGTTCCGATACCAAATACTTGTCAGACTAGAAATTATTCAACGTTATCGAATAGTTTAAACGATTAGTCATCCCAAGAACGCGTTCCACAGGTGAAGCTATATGACACACGTGTTTTCACTATATTAAAAGCTACTCAAACAGAATCTATTTGTATCGTTAATCACTGTTCTTTCGCAAATTCATTTTGTAAAACGTGAAAGTTATTTTTTCGCCTATTTAGCCTGAAATGGTCTTCAATGGGATTTTGTAACTTTAGAATTGTGTATTGGTACACTTTTATTAAATTTTTGATTTTCGTGCTATTGTGATGTGGAAAACAATGATACTTCACTCGGTTTATTGTTCTGGTTTATACCAAGTTGGATATCAGTTTCGCAATTATAATTCGTCATTGCTTTTGGTCTATAATTGCAAATGGTCAAGCTTCGGCTTTTATTTAGAAAAAAAATCAAAACACTTGGAATTTTTTGTTTTCGTTCTGAGTTATATTGAAGTTGGAGTAATGCAAACTTGTGTATAAATCTTTGGGAACTTATTTAAAAAGAAATTACACCTCATAAAAATTTCATATAGGAAACATTTTGCAATGTGTTCATTTATAAATTGAAATGAAAAAATCATCGGCTGTCAAAATTCCTTGTAGGAAACAACGAATGCAAAAATCATGGTAACAGGTGTTTTTTTTTCGAGGTATATAACTTTAAGTTGGCATTACTGTTCAATATGGCGTCCGATTTAACAGCTGTCAAGTGATTTATTCTCAGTTTGGTTTGGTAATTCATCATGAATAGACTCACGCCTAAACAACGCTTGCAAATAGTTCAATTTCATTTCGAAAATAATGGTTCTGTGCGGAATACGTATCGCGCACTACGTTCATTTTATTTTGTTTAGCGATGAAGCGCACTTCTGGTTGAATGGCTACGTCAACAAACAAAACTGCCGCATTTGGAGTGAAGCTAATCCTCAAGTGTATGTCGGAACACCGTTACATCCAGAAAAACTGACTGTTTGGTGCGCTTTATGGGCTGGTGGAATCATTGGTCCGTACTTCTTCAAAAACGATGATGGCCAGAATGTTACAGTCATTGGTGATCGGTGTATAGCCATGATTACTAACTTTTTCATTCCTGAATTGAACAACCATGATGTCCAGGAGCTGTGGTTCCAGCAAGACGGTGCAACATGTCACACAGCTCGTGCCAAAATCGATTTATTGAAAGACACGTTTGATGACCGCCTAATTTCACGTTTTGGACCTGTGAATTGGCCTCCAAGATCTTGTGATTTAACACCGCTAGACTACTTTCTGTGGGGCTATGTAAAGTCATTTGTCTATGCGGATAAGCCACAAACCCTTGACCATTTGAAAGACAACAATCGCCGTGTTATTGCCGATATACGGCCACAAATGTTGGAAAAAGTAATCGAAAATTGGACTTACAGATTGGACTACATCCGAGCCAGCCGTGGCGGTCATATGCCAGAAATCATATTTAAAATGTTATGCCACAAGATTATCTTGCGGATAAATAAAATTCATGTCGATCGAATAATCCATCGTTGTTTTATTGCAATTTAAAGTTCTATAGCTCTAAAAAAACACCCTTTACATATCAAATTAAATTAAGACATATAATTATAGGGCAATTATATACCCTACAATTTGCCTTTTACTGGTATTGTTTTGCTTTGATTATGTTGTTATGAAATGAAAACAAGGAAGGAAAGAAAGATACGAGAAAACAATTCACATTTCCTTATCAACTTTAATATCAAAAACATTCGAATCTCAATATATACAATAGTCTTCATATCTCCACACAGTGATAAGCTAGATCAGTTCCGTCTTCACTGAATCCAAAGGCGTAGGAGAATCCCTGAGAAACGAGGTAGCTGACTGTTCAGAATTTGCCGATTCCGGGGAGTTAAGACAAGATCCATCACGTGACCCTTCTGGAGACTGGTAAGACGACGCAGCACCCTCCAAAGGGTTGCTTTCAATCTCCTGGTTCCAACCATTACTACACTCCGCTCGTCTGATTGTCTTACTTCTTACAACCCGGAAGAACTGCAGAGTGTGGAACCGGAAGTCCAGCTTCTGGTCGTCGGTTAACCTCTTGAACTCCGGAAGAAGAGATAGAAGGTAGCATCTATCTGGATCATCTTGCATTGGCGTTGGGGTTTTCGAAGTTTGCTGTTTGTTCATTTGGATACTGTTAGTAACTGAGTTGAGGAGTTTTCTGGAAGTTGTCTGTGATTGATGGCGGTTTCTTGACGATACTTCTTCGTTAGTGTTGTTTTCTTCGTTACCCCATGATGATTTGTCGTCTTTTTCTCTGGTGTCGTGGTTTTTGAAAGTTGATCTCTTGCCTCTGTTAAGGAGGAAAGTAAGGTTGTCTGCATAAATGTATTTCCTCTTTTTCACTCCAGAGAAACGGCCTTCAGCTTGGTTCATGTACTTGTTGAAGCTGTCCCTCATGTGTCTCCATTTGTTTTTCATGTTTATCACTGAAATAGAAAATGTTGTATAAGTTATTAGCTGTATATATTAGTTCAACAATCCTAGTTACCACCACAGTAGGATTCAGGTTCAGAGCCTGGATACTAACGACGTGCTAATCGGTATGAAAAGTCAAAAGAAATAGGACTAAAGATGATGAAAGATGAAGATAATGAGCCATAGTCAGAAAGATATCACTATAGATAACATAAGCATAGAGAAGGTGGAACAATATGTATATTTGGGGCATATGATTAAAAATGGAAAAGAAAATCAAATATTGGAAATGGGGAGAAGAATACGCTTAGCATGGGCAGCCTTCGGCAAACTTAGTTTCACCTTTAAGGACAAAAATATTCCTCTACACTTAAAACGCAAAACCTACGACAGCTGTATATTACCAGTGGCAACATTTGGGCTAGAAACTATGGAAATAACGAAAAAAGTGGCAGAACAACTGAGAGTAACTCAAAGGGCCATGGAAAGGTTGATGCTGGGTATAAGCTTGAGGGACAGAATTCCGAACACCGAAATACGAAAAATGACCAGAGTAACTGACATCATGAGTAGAATAGCGAAACTTAAGTGGCAGTGGGTGGCACATGTTACAAGGCAGAGTGTGGAGAGACAAAATGTGAAGTTTTGGAGACTTCGAGAGGCTAAAAGAAGCATAGGAAGACCAAGAAAAAGATGGATAGACGACATAGTCGATGTAGCCGGCAAGCAATGGATGAGAACAGCAAAAGACAGAAAAGCCTGGAAAAAACTGGAAAAGGCCTATGTCTGACACTGGATGAAAAAGGGCTGAAGAAGAAGAAGAATCGGTACCCCTACCTTCCTCTAGTAACTATTGCTATCTCACGTTAGATAGTAATTATGGTTGTAACTATGATGCAGGGAAGAGATGTTACCGATTATCAACGTAGGATCATTAGTAGGATTCAGAATCCTACTAATCAACATAGTAACTACTGTGGTAACTATGATGCTGAGATGGTTGGTATCGATTATCAACGTATGTCGTTAGTAGGACCAAGGCTCAGAGCTTGGATTGAGATACAGATAGATAGATATCGTAAACATAAAAAGTCCAACTTCTATAAAATGTGTCGAAGAGATCTTAATAAAATATTAAAAATTAATGTTGTATATAACAGTATATAGTTTTCAAATCAAAATCGTAAGCATTTTCCATATGTCGAATGAGTAAACATCGGCTTCCATATAATTCGAAAGCGAAGTTAATGTCGTTTTTCGTCGTTGTGAAATGAATAAATAATGATTTTATCCCTCTTTCAATGTGGGTTGGGCTGTTATTAGTTATTTACTAAACAGGCGGCTCAGTAAAGGTGGTTTGGAGATTTTTATTGCAGGGTATGTTGACAAACCTTATGTTGTGTTTAAAAGTCAAGAATGAATTATGAAGAAGTGGCCAGCAAACTAGGCCGAATTGCCGCCACTCAAATAGAGGCACCTGAAACGCTTCACTCTTTCAACCCTATTAGGGCTGAAACAGTAAAGCGACCGTTTCAGGTTCCTCTATTTGAGAGGCGGCAATTCGGCTCAGTTTGCTGGCCGCCTTTTCATAATTCAAACTTGATTTTCCTAACGCAGGCCCTGGATATTTCCAAAGTTTTGATTGATATCTGGACGAATATAAATCCAATATTTCAAAGATTCCAAAAATGGATTCTGACGTGTGACGTTCGATTATGCGATGAAATTGTAGTGTTTCCCACCAAAACGTAAGCTTCCGGTTTTCAGTCGCGCTACCCGCACCTAACCTAACCTATCTCTAACGCACGTTATAGCGAGACCTACGCCTACTTTAAAACCGCATCAATCTGACTCTTGCTCACCTTCTTCCTGCCTCTCTTCTTCGGTCTTCGACTCCCACGCGTCGTAAACCTGCTGACCGATCAGATTCCAGCAGTTCTCCCTCGCCAATCTGTCCCCATACCTTTTGGCGGTCTTTTTCCATATCGTGGGGTTGTTCTTGACACACTTGATGAATTTTTCGGTCTCGATCATTCTCTCCACTCTATATATATTTTAATCGGTCGCAATCTAGCGTGCCGTATAAACAAACGCAACTGCCTGACTGGCGACGTAGCGTCCCTAGCCTACTGCGTTTCTCCTTCCACAGTTGCGGTTATGCGGCACAGGCCAGGATGTCGACAGGAACGCATCGACCGCTTTGCGGCGTTGCCGGTTCGCCGATCTACGAGGGGCGGTCGGAAATTAAATTGCTGTTGCAATATGACCCAACGGAAAGAGCAGTTGTGAATCTGATCCCTGAGCACTCCCAGATCCTAAAGTCATCACACAGCGGTTTTCTGAAACACTGAGGACACACATAACCTAATTGTATTGTAATTGTGAGGATGTTGAATTCAATATTCTGTTAAGGCTTACACAGGAAAAAGAAGACTTTCTCTGTGGTTAAACTCTATACTCCATTCTATGTCCTGATGTATCGAGTACACGCATAATATTATTCTCTCTCTATTATTTGTTCTCTCGCTTGACAAACTAAAATTAAACAAGTTATTTTCCTTCATCCACAATGAATATTTATTTAGTCCAACGAGTAGGATAACCAACATTTTATGGGCCCTTCGAACAAGAAACACCATTTTTGTACTTCAAGCCGAAAGAAACAACTTTTTGGTAGTTCTAGCCAGAAGAATTAAAAGAATCCTTACTCAATAAATGCCTTTATATTTACTTTGGCAGCTTTTCTGATATATTGAATTCATAAGGGAGTGATGTGGAGGATGTCTCAAGACTTCTCTTCATCCTCAGTGTTTTCTCGAAGGTAATTGAGAAGATAGTTCTAAATCGCATAAAAAAATATCAGAATGAGTTCAACCTAATAACTAGTGGTCAGCATGGATTCATATCACAGAGAGCGGCTGCTTTTGACTTTTTTTAAATACGTTTATGAGTCCTTAGATAACATTCAAGTGTATCTTAAATAACCTTTACAGCCTTGGGTTCCGAGATGTTTCCTTGGACTGGTTACACAACAAATTGTTCTTTATCAGTGAAAAAAGGTGAATGTTGGTCCTCTACATAAATGAGCTAGGTGTCCCGCAGGGCTCAATATTGGGACCCTTGCTTTTCATACTCTTCGTGAATGACCTACCCAAACATGTGGTATTAACCAAATTCATAATTTTTGTAGATTATTCACTTATGTAATCTCCAAGGATGCATGAATGAATAAATGCCCAAAAGCTCCTTACTTCACGTCAATGCTATATTTCGGAAAAAAATTATCTAATACTTCCATGATTCTTTGTGTATCTATGGAATAACATTTTCAAAATTTTAAACTGGACAAATCATCGAAATCTTAGAGAATTCAAGTAGAAAATTGAACAATAAATAGCCAATATTTTGTCGAGACATTACGTGTTTATAAAGAATAACTATTTCAAGCTCTGTTTCAAATTTTCTATTTATAGCTCAAACAGATTCATAGAAAATTCAAGAGGAATATCGAAAACATAAAACCTCTAATAAAAAATATTTTAGTGACAAGAGATTCAAGTTGGAATTTTGCGTACTGATGACTACGTCAGAACCATAGATAATTCAAGCAAAATATGGAAAAGAAAGCCATCGAAGCCCCTGGAGACTACATATATATGTGGTCTTATTAATGCAATTGGCGAATGACTTTAAGTTGGCATTACTGTTCGAGATGGCGACCGATTTAACAGCTGTCAAGTGATTTAATCTGTTTGGTTTGGCAATTCATCATGAATAGACTCACGCCTGAACAACGCTTGCAAACAGTGCAATTTTATTTCGAAAATAATGGTTCTGTGCGGATTACGTATCGCGCACTACGTCCATTTTATTTTGTTTAGCGATGAAGCGCACTTCTGGTTGAATGGCTACGTCAACAAACAAAACTGCCGCATTTGGTGTGAAGCTTATCCTCAAGTGTATGTCGAAACACCGTTACATCCAGAAAAACTGTTTGGTGCGCTTTATGGGCTGGTGGAATCATTGGTCCGTACTTCTTCAAGAACGATGATGGCCAGAACGTTACAGTCAAGGGTGATCGGTATACAGCCATGATTACTAACTTTTTCATTCCTGAATTGAACGACCATGATGTCCAGGAGCTATGGTTCCAACAAGACGGCGCAACATGTCACACAGCTCGTGCCACAATCGATTAATTGAAAGACACGTTTGGTGACCGCCTAATTTCACGTTTTGGACCTGTGAATTGGCCTCCAAGATCTTGTGATTTAACACCGCTAGACTACTTTCTGTGGGGCTATGTAAAGTCATTGGTCTATGCGGATAAGCCACAAACCCTTGACCATTTGGAAGACAACATTCGCCGTGTTATTGCCGATATAAGGCCACAAATGTTGGAAAAAGTCATCGAAAATTGGACGTCCAGATTGGACTACATCCGAGTCAGCCGTGGCGGTCATTTGGAGTGAAGCTAATCCTCAAGTGTATGTCGAAACACTGTTACATCCAGAAAAACTGACTGTTTGGTGCGCTTTATGGACTGGTGGAGTCATTGGTCCGTACTTCTTCAAAAACTATGATGGCCAGAACGTTACAGTCAATGGTGATCGGTATACAGCCATGATTACTAACTTTTTCATTCCTGAATTGAACAATTATGATGTCCAGGAGATGTGGTTACAACAAGACGGCGCAATATGTCACACAGCTCGTGCCACAATCGATTTATTGAAAGACATGAATGGTGACCGCCTAATTTCACGTTTTGGACCTGTGAATTGGCCTCCAAGATTTTGTGATTTCACACCGCTAGACTAATTTCTGTGGGGCTATGTAAAGTCATCGGTCTATGCGGATAAGCCACAAACCCTTGACCATTTGGAAGACAACATTCGCCGTGTTATTGCCGATATACGGCCACAAATGTTGGAAAAAGTCATCGAAAATTGGACGTCCAGATTGGACTACACCCGAGCCAGCCGTGGCGGTCAAATGCCAGAAATCATATTCAAAATGTAATGCCACAAGATTATCTTACGGTTAAATAAAATTCATGTCAATCGAATAATCCATCGTTGTTTTATTGCAATTTAAAGTTCTATAGCTCTAAAAAAAAACACCCTTTACATATACCTAAGTAAAGTTTCGCGCCCTCCATCGGCACATGAATGAAGAACGAGTCAGGTGGTTTCGACCTGACTTCACGCGAGAACCTTCCCTATTTTTCTCATTCTAAAAAATACACAGCACCGTCAAATTTGAATCCTCATATACCTGTTCTTCCACGGACAAGGACAAGGTGCCATCAAGACCCATTGTTCACATGGTTATGGGTTTCTATATCAAGTACCTGCTTCAACGATGCATGCACATCTCTTGGACCACCATCTCTCTCTTCCAACGCCTCCCGGTCATCAACCCATCTCTTTCTAAAACGCGAAAAGCCGAAGAGAGAGAGACCGTGCAAGAGAGAAACTTCGTGGGTGTGTGGGATTGGGATAACCAACCGACAGTATTGAACGGGACCCAGACCAGCGAGCCACAGAGAACTATCGCTCCTTCTGTCAGTTTCAACAAACGGGGTTTCGTTGACTAGATTTCCCGATATCGTACGCTCGAAAAACGCCAAACTATGCTGATGTGCTAGTGTGGAAAATGTGCGGAAAACCAGTGCTTGTGCTATTTCGTTGTGTTGGTGAACCTGTTTCTTTTGTTGGGATTAATAACACGGCGTTCTAATCCACGTTTCCTGTACCTCGTTCAGGTGGGTAGAAGAAGAAATTCTGTTACTACAACTGAGTTGTACGTACGATGGTCGTTGGCCTATTTCAACGGTTGCAACGATCAATGACTATTCCTTTTATGGCTCTTCGGCACCGATGAAGGTCTGTCGAAGATTGTGGGTTGACCTTATGCAAAGATTCATGTAACGGATGGTTTGTTGAACACCTATGCTTCTGATGCCGTTCGGTCAGAAATTTGTCATAACAACGATAAATCAATTCAAGATTATACGCTGGAAACATTGAAAAATCCCTTCAAAAGGAGAAATTCACAGCTGCAAGTCGTGAAATCAAAGTTATTGTGACTTGGAATAATAATATTTATACAACTCAAGACTCAAGAGTATCCCTTATTGTGAAAACAATACACAAAGAGTAGATAAACAAACAAATAATAAGATTGGGATTCCCATGTCTAGAAAGCATAATTTTCAGCATCTTTCCTTTACCTTCATTACGTAAACAGAAGAAAAGATTATTGGGGTTTGACCTTCACTCGAAAACACACAGAAACACTTAAATGGGTAGAAGATTTAGGGTCACCTTTATTTGCAATAATAAACACATAAAGAATCAAAACATACCGCCCTGAAGAGCAATTTAAAGAACAGGTTACCTCTTATCTTGTTCAAATGCAGCTATCTGATAGTGTTTATGTTGAGTCTAGGATTGTGGCAATTAAAAAAAATCAACGATCAAAAAGCTAATTCAACGTCTTTCAGCGTTATTGTGATAATGGAACAATATTCCTATTTGAAAAGAACAGATAAAACTTGTATCGACTTGTTTTGATGTGCATAATAAACAATTTTATGGATTGCAAACATTCCAAAAATATAACAACAAAATATAAGGAAATAAATAAAGGGTGACATATTGGAGATTGTTAAACAAATTGGATTTGATTATATCTTGATTGCTGTTAGGGAAAGTTAGTCTATAATTGCATCAATGGGTTTACACGTTGCACACTTGGAGATCATAAGTTAATAAGGCAAAGTGAATTCTTTGCGTATCTAACGTCTATACAAAGAAATACAAAGAAATCGCAGTTCCTGTGGAATAAGACTATTTTATAGTCATGCTTACGAAAGTTTCAATCCTTTGGTTTGATACTACAGAATATCTACAAGTTAACCATTTTTGAAAAATAAGAAATCATCAAATAAATGATAAAAGACTCGAACGAATGAATTAGAAATGCACTGGCGTAAGGCCAAGAATTTTTGCGCGCTTCTTCGAATATGTATTAATAAAATTAAATACTAGTGATACTTTCAACAAAATGTCATTTATCATTTTTTTTGAAACAATTCTCTACAGGAAGAGAAAAAGCATATACAAATGATGAATGTTGTAAAATATATAGGAACACTATGCATTCAAATTAATCTAATTTGTATGAAATCCATCTTCTTATTGAAGATTGCTGTGTCTTTTTGCAATGAATTTGAACCTCCACGAATATATCTCTTGCACCTCCTCTTACGAGATGAGAAAAACGAGAAAAACCTTTATAAAGGAAATTTTTTAAAGAGCTATAGAACTTTAAAACAACGATGGATTTTTCGATTGACATGAATTTTATTTATCCGCAAGATAATCTTGTGGCATTACATTTTAAATATGATTTCTGGCATATGACCGCCACGGCTGGCTCGGATGTAGTCCAATCTGGACGTCCAATTTTCGATGACTTTTTCAACATTTGTGGCCGTATATCGGCGATAACACGGCGAATGTTGTCTTCCAAATGGTCAAGGGTTTGTGGCTTATCCGCATAGACCAATGACTTTACATAGCCCCACAGAAAGTAGTCTA
Source organism: Harmonia axyridis (assembly GCF_914767665.1). Classification (NCBI taxonomy): domain Eukaryota; kingdom Metazoa; phylum Arthropoda; class Insecta; order Coleoptera; family Coccinellidae; genus Harmonia; species Harmonia axyridis. Next base: position 2,765,505 of record NC_059502.1, read on the forward strand.
GCGGTGTTAAATCACAAGATCTTGGAGGCCAATTCACAGGTCCAAAACGTGAAATTAGGCGGTCACCAAACGTGTCTTTCAATAAATCGATTGTGGCACGAGCTGTGTGACATGTTGCGCCGTCTTTTTGGAACCACCGCTCCTGGACATCGTAGTTGTTCAATTCAGGAAGGAAAAAGTTAGTAATCATGGCTCTATAGTCTATACCGATCACCATTGACTGTAACGTTCTGGCCATAATCGTTTTTGAAGAAGTACGGACCAATGACTCCACCAGTCCATAAAGCGCACCAAACAGTCAGTTTTTCTGGATGTAACGGTGTTTCGACATACACTTGAGGATTAGCTTCACTCCAAATGCGGCAGTTTTGTTTGTTGACGTAGCCATTCAACCAGAAGTGCGCTTCATCGCTAAACAAAATAAAATGGACGTAGTGCGCGATACGTATTCCGCACAGAACCATTATTCTCGAAATAAAATTGCACTATTTGCAAGCGTTGTTCAGGCGTGAGTCTATTCATGATGAATTGCCAAACTAAACTGAAAATAAATCACTTGACAGCTGTTAAATCGGTCGCCATCTTGAACAGTAATGCCAACATAAAGTTATATACCTCGAAAAAAAAACACCCTATACAAGAAAAAAAGAATGGAATAATTGGAATGGTAACTCCTTTTATATGCCACTGGACCAAGAAATTACTTAACCCCAATCAAACAAAGACATTAGGTGTCTAGATTTCTGTGTCAGTAAACAACAGAATCAAAAAGTCGAACTATCACAGAAGGATTTAGTATTCCAACTTGAAATCGTAGTACTCTATCAAAGCTTTGTCTCGACAGCAGTCTGGAGCCGAGTCTCCAGCGTTCCAAGAAAAAAAACTAGAACAGAGCTCGAACCCAGCATGTCAGGGAAATCGATAAATAAAGTTTGTATTACGTCAAGGGTTATGATCACAGCAAACTAGATAAATACATTATTTGTGCATTATGTATCCGAAGATTTTTGCAAATCCTTATCGTATACTCGGCTCGATCTGGCAACCTATAATTCATTTTATTGGCTTGAAAGATTCAAGGAAAACTGGAATTGTAATACGGGTAGATTGCAACGGTGTTTGTTGCAAGCGGTATTTTTCCGACTTAGACTTTTTCTGAATGGGTTCGAATTCAGTGCTAACTTGCATAGAAATTCCTATTTGATATAGGAAAAGGAAACACAACACAGAAGAATATTTATGTATTTTTAATCTTGCGTGGAGATAACTATCTTCTCAATATCTCGTAAAAGTTTTACTAACCATAAAACCACAAATAGTGAAACGTTTCATCAATGGTAATTTTATATCAACCTGGAAGAATTCAATCTTCAGTCAATCTGTTAGATGCCATTCGATATTAGAAGAAAATGGAACCTAGAATGGAACACTGATATTTTGAAATTTGTGTTTGCATATGTGAAGAATTAAATAAGAGGTTTTATTTTTATAACGGGTGTTTTTTTTCGAGGTAAATAACTTTAAGTTGTCATTTCTGTTCAAGATGGCGACCGATTTAACAGGTGTTAAGTGATTTATTCTCAGTTTGGTTTGGCAATTCATCATGAATAGACTCACGCCTGAACAACGCTTGCAAATAGTGCAATTTTATTTCGAAAATAATGGTTCTGTGCGGAATACGTATCGCGCACTACGTCTATTTTATTTTGTTTAGCGATGAAACGCACTTCTGGTTGAATGGCTACGTCAACAAACAAAACTGCCGCATTCGGAGTGAAGTTAATTCTCAAGTGTATGTCGAAACAACTTTACATCCAGAAAAACTGACTGTTTGGTGCGCTTTATGGGCTGGTGGAATCATTGATCCGTACTTCTTCAAAAACGATGATGGCCAGAACGTTACAGTCAATGGTGATCGGTATAAAGCCATGGTTACTAACTTTTTCATTCCTGAATTGCACAACCATGATGTCCAGGAGCTGTGGTTACAACAAGACGGCGCAACATGTCACATAGCTCGTGCCACAATTGATTTATTGAAAGACACGTTTGGTGACCGCCTAATTTCACGTGTTGGACCTGTGAATTGGCCTCCAAGATCTTGTGATTTAACACCGCTAGACTACTTTCTGCGGGGCTATGTAAAGTCATTGGTCTATGCGGATAAGCCACAAGATTATCTAGCGGATAAATAAAATACATGTCAATCGAATAATCCATCGTTGTTTTATTGCAATTGAAAGTTCTATAGCTCTAAAAAAAACACCCTTTATTATCTTCAACGTCTTGAATCATTTGTGGAGCATTGAAATCGAGATTGAAATAGACCTCATCTTTCAAGGGGTCCCAAAGAAAAAAATATAAAGGTGTTAAATCTCAAGATCTCGGTTGTCAATTGTGATGATGGCGAAGTTTTACTTGTCAAATGTCAAAAGATGACAGCATCAAAAGTGACAGTTGCCCAGTTAACGGCCTATTCAAAATAAAACCTTTTTTTTGGAAAATCCTTTACTAACAAAATTACTACATTGCGATTCAATGTTCCTGAAGATGGGGTCATAGGGTCAGAGAAATCGAACCCTATGAAAACAGAAATGACCAATAAAATCGAAAAACATGTTGAGGAATTCAGAAAATTACCTTGTCTTTAGAATTTTTAGTGAAAATCACATTTTCTTATTATTCAATTGAAATTTGAATTTGTGGTGGATGAGCTACAATAGGTCAGATAATTAATATTGAGTATTTACAATCACTAATGTAGAAGTTGGTCAAATATTAAAAATGTCAAAGTTGTTATTCTGGGAACAAAATGGATTAAACAAACCCAAAAACGATTTCAATGCTACAAATCGATTCTCATTACCTAATAATTTAGGTAAAGGTGACAGATAAGGAAAGATAATAAGAGTATGCCAATATTATTGACCGATAACTAGAGAGTGAATAAATTGTGTTCTGAAATGGAAAGGAATATAATGAATTTCTGACTTTACCGCTTTACCTGTACAAAACATATTTTACGGAAATGAAATGTTCGACCTCTATTGTACGAATATTCAGAAAAATAGGGGTATATGTCGTATCTTAAATACAGGGCGTTGAAATTCAAAAATTGCAAATATTATAAATATGCTTAAACCGGTTTTGGTTGAAACATGAAACAGTAATTTGAAATACTTTTGGTTTTTTATATCATTGTGGCCATGGAAAATTTTTAGAATCAGTTTAAGTGAAGTTCATTATTTTTTTCTTGTAAATTAAAATGAAACTTAAATACAAAAAAATTCAGTGGAGTTCCTTCTTTCTCAATATTTTTCGCTGTGGCATGCTCACTGAGACGTTACTGGACCTAATCATTCAGCTCTAGTTAGGGGTAAATAAGCGCCTTATTACTTCAATTAACTGTATCCAATTTCAACCAAATCGGTTCAAGAATATTTTATGAATACGGTTTTTTGTACTTTAACACCCTGTATCTCAAAAATCGCCACATCAGACATAATTTCATGGAAATTTTTTTGCTTGAAGCGACCTAACAAATAATGAAATAATTCAGTGGTCCCCAAGGATACAATTGGCCCATGAATGGACCAACGCTCAAAAGATCCTGACCTGACGTCTGTTAATAACGGGTGTTTTTTTTCGAGGTATATAACTTTAAGTTGGCATTACTGTTCAATATGGCGACCGATTTGACAGCTGTCAAGTGATTTATTCTCAATTTGGTTTGGCAATTCATCATGAATAGACTCACGTCTGAACAACGCTTGCAAATAGTGCAATTTCATTTCGAAAATAATGGTTCTGTGCGGAACACGTATCGCGCACTACGTCCATTTTATTTTGTTTAGCGATAAAGCACACTTCTGGTTGAATGGCTACGTCAACAAACAAAACTGCCGCTTTTGGAGTGAAGCTAATCCTCAACTGTATATCGAAACACCGTTACATCCACAAAAACTGACTGTTTGGTGCGCTTTATGGGTTGGTGGAATCATTGGTCCGTACTTCATCAAAAAAGATTATGGCCAGAACGTTACAGTCAATGGTGATCGGTAAAGAGCCATGATTACTAACTTTTTCATTCCTGAATTGAACAACCACGATGTCCAGGAGCTGTGGTTCCAACAAGACGGCGCAACATGTCACACAGTTCGTGCCACACTATTGAAAGACACGTTTGGTGACCGCCTAATTTCACGTTTTGGACCTGTGAATTGGCCTCCAAGATCTTGTGATTTAACACCGCTAGACTACTTTCTGTGGGGCTATGTAAAGTCATTGGTATATGCGGATAAGCCACAAACCCTTGACCATTTGGAAGACAACATTCGCCGTTTTATTGCCGATATACGGCCACAAATGTTGGAAAAAGTCATCAAAAATTGAACGTCCAGATTGGACTACATCCGAGCCAGCCGTGGCCGTCATATGCCAGAAATCATATTTAATATGTAATGCCACAAGATCGTTGTTTTATTGCAATTTAAAGTTCTATAGCTCTAAAAAAAAAACACCCTTTACTTTTTTGATATGGAATTTTGGCATTCAAAATTTATGGCAAGTTTGAGTTACGAACTGAAAATAAATATAACGTAAATTCGTTCAAAAATGCAAATAAAATCATGAGTTGAAAGTTAATTTATAACAACCGAATATCCGGTAGGACCCACGTCTGCTGGTCCACTATTATGATAATGAAACTAAAACAGAGGGTTAACAACAACTTTTCGCCATACCTACGTCAAAAGGGGAGCTTCGGTGAATTTTAATCACTCCCATTCTTACCCCCTAGACACCCTATAGAGAATTAACGCCATTGCCTTAATTAAAATAACGACCTTTAATATTTCCATGCATCAAAAGGGCCAGATATGCCAAACGTGTGCCTAACCAAACATTTTTTCGTTATCAGTACACTGTTAGAAATTAGTTGCTATTTTCAACAACTTCTTATTTTGTTGAAAAGTTGTAGTTGAATCTGACATTATTTTTGACTTATTTTAACAACTAACATTTTCGATGTAGTTGTTAATTCATTGCGTTGTTAAATTCACTACTACAGTTGTAGATATAGCACCAGGTAGATGTCATAAGCTAATCACTTTATGTTCTTGATAAAATAACACAATAAAGTTTAAGTCTTAACAAAAATCAACTGTTACTACATCTACAGTAATTTTGTACTTGCATCTTCAGCGAAGTTGTCCAAAGTACAAAATATACTATTGAATTCGTTCGAATGGTGATCGTGTTTAAACAAAAGTTAAGGGTATTATGATAATATTTCATTGTTATTGGAACTAATCCTGTAAGGATTAGTGAATTCACTTAGACTTAGGTACTTCGATAGAAAATCAGCACAATTTATTCACATAATATATATTTTGAAGTATACCATCAGCTCAACTCGAGAAAAAAATTATCGGTAATATATCATAGATTGTGAGACCCATGATCGGCAAATGATATCCTCTATGATTTCAGTAATTGATTGAATTTTTCACAATTACTTCTTTCATGGCATTTACTTCATTAAAAGTACCAACCAGAATACCTATTAGTCATACATAGGAATAAATTTCATATGACGCCTTGTCTGGCAGTGGATAGGTAAATGATGCGTTCATTACAGACTTTCTAGTTCGTATGTAAAATTTGCAATTTATTACAAATATCTGCATTTTACAAACTATATGCAGCGTAAATACATACCTATCTATTTCATTTCAAACTTCACTATTGCTGTTGCTATTTTTTATTAACATGCGAGGCGCCATTTTCCATGAACAATAGAAATATTCGAATTTTTTCAGTTTGTGTCAAATTTTAATATTATCATTTATAATAGAATTATAATGTTAAATATTCGACACAAACTGAAAAAATTCGAATATTTCTATTGTTCATGAAAATTTTTTATTCAGATATAAGGTACCTACATGTATACAGGGTGAGTCAGGAGGAACGGACCAAACTCCAGGCATCGTATTGTACACGTGGAAATAATTCAAAAAAACTGATATGTTCTCATACCATTCTTATAACAATTTTTTGATCCGAAAATATAGAGATAAATGAAAGACACATTAGGGTTATCTTTATACGGAAACTGATATTTCTATTAACTGCATTCCTTCATCTTTTTTTGTTTTCGAGTTATTGGCCGAAATTAAAATTTGAGCGATTTCAACATTGGTCTTCAGGGGCGTATTTACGTGGGGTACTGGGGGTAATTACCCCCTCTCCCCCCAGAAAAGAGTTTTTCACACAAAATCTTCGAATGGAAACGATAACACTCTAGGCCTCTGGCATATTCGTAGCAACAATAGAAGGGTTTCGTTAATTGATTGATCATTTCGACTTGTTTTCTGAAGTAGGTAGGGTAGGTACAGGAAAAATTTCTCGTTGAAATGATTTACGCCCATTTTGAAGCTCTCTAGAACATTAAATTTGTCATTCTATGGTAAAACAACCGAATTCATTCCGGTATTTTTTATATCTTGGTCAAATAATAATTGTCAGCCGAAATGAAATGATTTTAGTTTTCGTTTATTGTCTATGAATACCTATCGAAACTTTATAAAGCAAAGCCCTCTCAGTAAGGAGGAATTTGGCGCGAATTGCCGATGTGTTCTAGCATGTATCTACGTCGTCAACCAAATCGTTGAAGCAGGAATATAAGCATCTGGTTGTAATAAAAACATCGCGCCTTTGTCGGCTCGTGACACACTGATGAAGATTCAACAACATCTTCTTGCTATATTAACAACAGTAAAACACCCTTTGTGAACATTTTTTAGTTACACTCATTCTCGTAAACCTTCGCTATTTCTCGATTCTTTTCGTGAATCCGAATCACTGGGGTTGGATTGTTCAAATGGAAATATTATCATATCACATTGAGCTTCAGAATTCAGACGATTGAGTATCAAAGTATCCACTATTCCATTATCCAGTCTGTTCGCTCTTAAGGGTATAGTAGTGATTAGGTATATGTGTTGTGATATAGAGCTTGACTGTTATTATTTTTGTGTTACCTAGGAAAGATGATGCAGGTGAGTACAATTGAATAAAATCGATTTACGATTAAGAACTTCTCTTTTAATTTTTGGCTTACATATATTTAACGTAATAATATATAGTCGGTACACATTAGGTGATCACAACTGAATTATATTTATACTGAGTGTTGTTTGTTTAGGAACAATTTGAAAATTCCGGCGCTGCTACTAACAATCAGTACGATGTTTTCAATCAGACGATTGCAAACTATTTCATAAAATTGAAATATAAGGATTCATTGGAATGGGTTGCACTTGCAAGTCAATCCTATGCAAGTATGATTGAAACAGGTTAGGCATCTTTCAATTCTCTAAAATCAATTCATTTGGTCAGTAATATACACAACTCTGAATAATTTTCAGTTGTTAATTATGTAGGCTTTTTTAATGAATTCTATTCCTGATTTTCATAGAAACTAAGTTCATCATCAAAACCTATTTACGTACCTAATAAATGAATAACAAAATTAAGGTAAAATTAATTTACAGTGAAAAAAAGGTATCCTGAGTTGGAACATCAAGAATTGGTTCTATCGGATTCGGCAGGAGCCATACTTTCTCCAGAGTTTTTTCCAATTTTTCTCGGATTTTCAGAAAGAGGTGTAATTATTCAAGTTTCAGTGCAGAAGGGTAAGTAAATTGAAAAATTGTTTGTTGTAAAAACGATACTTATATCACTGAGTGCTAATTACGCTTTTTTTCGAAGAAATATTATTCTTTGATGTATTCAATACTATTATTACCTATACAGGGTGTCAACAGAATATGAAAATAACATGCTCGCGTTTGAATATCTTTAGGGTTATCGACATCGATATTTTTGTGATGTGAAATTAGCATAATTCTACTGAGAAAAAATGGCAGAAGTTCTTCTGGGAAGACCCGAAACGAAAGAGATTTTTTATTTTTAAATAGCACACTAAGTATATTTTTCCATATGTACAGGTCATTACGAGTGCCACAATATGTAACTTGTCAATTTTTGATATATCATGTGAATTATTTTGAACATTGCATTTTTATACCTAGATGACTAAAAATGTATTCAATCGTTCAATTTTCAGTTCATCATGAGAGAAAAATACGAAATTATGGATATTTAGTGAAGAGATGTATTTCACTCTCATGAGTCTCATGCTGATTCTCAGCCATCTAGGGTGTAGATAAAAGAATGAAATGTTCAAATTATTCACATAATATGCCAAAATTTGACAAGTGACATATCGTTGTATTCGTAATGAAGTGTACAATGAAGAAATGAAAAAATCTAATTCGACAATTCTAAGGATGATTCAAACTCGAGCATGTTTCAATATTGCGTTGACACCCTGTAGAGCAGGGATGTCAAACTCGCGGGTCGCATGCGGCCCCCTTCGTCTATTATTGCGGCCCACCTCACTCACGAAAAAAATGGATTCTTTATATCCTGATATCACATTTTTTGAAAGGATATAATATGCAGTCCTACTGTTCTTGTTTTTTCTTTACCATCTACTTTGGGACACCCATATGAACACAAAAGCGAGCACAAAGGTGATTTGGTAATTTCTCAGGATGTACACATTTTAGGTTCTTTTCGATATTACCTATCAAATTTTTTAATATACATACTTACTCCAATAGATATAAGAAGAAAATTTCATAATGAATCAACAAAATAATTTTTTCCACATAGAATTGTTTGCTAAAAAATCAACAATTATTTTTCTATTAGAATCTTAGAATGATTGCTCAGGATGAAAAGTTATATCATATTATCACTTTTAGACACACTCCTAGAAATTGAAGGATACCCAACTCTGCTTAGTCCTTCTACTTTTTCGGATTCAAGTACTTTATGTAGTTTCGACACTAATGTCAGTTGCCTATCAGACGTAACTAATGAAGATTACCCGAGGAAAAGAGCTAGAACTGAGTTGAGAGGAAGAGAAGTAAACGTGCAGGTAAATTTTTTCTCCAAGTGCTTTGCGGTATTCATTGACCTGAATTATTTTCAAATTTTCACTGTAGTACGAAACTTACAAAACAGAAACCCATTCTTTCATTTTCAAATATTTCAGGAATTGAAAGAGTATATATTGAAGGCTCCAGGAGGAAAAGAAGTTGTCTTTTTCTACAGGAATAACAGGACCCTGGACGATAAACATAGGAAGAGATTAGTAAACATTGTAGTGAATCATATGCTACAAGATACCCTTGACGTATTGCCTTCTAATCACACAAAAGCGACATATGCATCAGCAATCGTCCAACTATTTCCTGCTCTAAGGGACAAAACTACGGAAGACGGATTTGTAAGTTCCGTTTTTTATGAGGAATCTTCGATGATGCAATCTTTCATTTACAGGAAGCTTTTTTTGACCCAGTGTCTAAAAAGGGTTTTTTGACAAATAGAATCAGAACTCTGAGTAGAGGTCGAAAAAAACCGTCTTCCAAACCGCAGACTTTTGATTTCCAAGAACTAACTCAGCAGGAAGAGTACGAAACTCAAAAACTGTTATTGAAGAATGCTGACCCTAATACACAGCGCAATGATATTTTCGAAAAAACTCATCAAACCTTCAAAATAAGAAATACCTGCCGCTTCAAGATACTTGAAGAATTTCCTAGGTTTCTGGACACAGATGGTTTGGTAAGGCACTCTACGAATAGAATAACTCTTATTCTAATTTATTGCGAATGTTTTTTAGATATCTTATGAATTCTTCCTGAAGACTGGCAAGGATGAAGATGTTTTTTTGAAAAAATTCCCTGGATATGTGGACAAAATTTTTGAAGTATACAGAATTTCTGTATCCAAAGTGAATGAAACTCTGTTCAAAGATTCAGATTGTGAGTAAACACTGTGTTTTGTTCCGTATTTTCAATTTCAATTTTTGTTGAAAATTTCGCAATTCGTAAGCTGAAAAGTATTTCTTGATATTGGTAGTATGAATTAATAAATCCATCGGATAAAAAATATTTTTAAAAGATTACACACAAATTGGAATAAATAATTTCTCGATAGGTACCTATGTGAATTTACAAAATAAAATGAATTTCGTAGAAAGCATCTCAAAATTCTCTTACATCAAAGTAATAATAAAATAATTTTCAGATTGGGATAAAGAAACAAGATGTTTATTTGCTCTATTGGAGTTGCTACCACCAACTGCTGGAGGAAAGAAAAGTACTGTGAGGAGGGAAACAGTGAGTGATGCCTTGCAGAAGCTTCTAAAATTTCAGAATATTCAGGTACCTTTAAAGAATATTCTCAACGAGAAACCTTCCACACAGCCATTTTTGCTAGCCGTTGGAACAAAGGAAAGTGATATTTCTGTATTTTATGTTGTTTTTGACAACAACATATTAAAAGCCGGTGTAACCATAACAGAAAGCTTTGACTTTCTATTTAAGTGCCATTTTGTGTTTGATATGAAATATTACCAGGCACTCGATCAATTTTTCAATTTTATTTCTTTGTTTTTTTATGAAATTGCTCCTAACGACATAAGTAGTAGGGCACGCGAGTTAAAAACTAAATTATTGATGTCTTGAATCTTTTCAAGACATTAATAATTTAGATTTTGTACTCTTGTACAATAATAGTCATATTTGAGTATTAATATTCTCATATAAGTACAATATAAAGAGTGATATTTTTTTAGTATAGAGTAGGCAAAATTCGGTGAAAACAAAAAAAGGCTTCAAAATGTTCTCTTGTTTTTTGTGTAAAGATACTTCGATAAAATTAAATGATTATGTAAGGCACTTGAGAAAAAACCATGCGCTTTATGAAGGCGAAACTTTGGAGCTCAAATGCACTAACACAAACTGTTCAAAAACTTATAAAACCTTTTGCGGATTCAAAAAGCACATTCAGAAATGCATAAATATAAATAATATTGTGCCAAGTGTTGTTCCGGACGCCATAATCCAACCCGCTAACATAGAACAAGTTTCCGTTCCAGATTTCAGTAAATCAATTAAATGCAACGAAAAGAAGGCCGCTAATGATTACCTTTGTAGTTATGTATCGAAACTATACTCCCTGAATCTTCCTGAAACAACCATACAAGTAATTTTGGAATCCACTGATGAATTATTAGCTTATGTTAAAGCGCATCCGTGCGGAAAAGAGTTAAGATTGCTCAATTCTGAAAATTTTTGCACCAAATTCAGACGAACACAATATTTGAAAAACAAAATAGTTCTTCCCAAAGAAGTTGTGATTGGCATTCGCTATGATAAACAATGGAATAAAAATATTCATTCTCATATTCAAGTTCCAGTTTCCTGCAAATTTTCATATGTATCGATATTAGATACTCTAAGTTTCATTGCGGATAATGATTCTGCTCTATTGTTGATGAGACAATCTAGAGAAAAATCGTCTCTAATGGTAGATTCTTCTGATGGGTTATGTTTCAGAAGAAATGCACTATTCAAAGAAAATATATTTTCATTCCAAATTCACTTGTATTATGATGAATTCGAGACGGTGAATCCTTTAGGATCGAAAACAGGTGGTCACAAAATAGGTGCCTTTTATATGATCATTAAAAACATTCCATCTGAATTCAACTCCGCAATTCAAAATATTCACTTAGTTGCTTTGTTCTACAGTAACGACATCAAAGAGTTTGGTTTCAATAAGATTTTGGATGTTATCGTCTCGGATTTGAAAATACTAGAAGAAAACGGAGTTTTCGTGAAGAAACTTGGATGTAATGTAAAGGGAACTTTAGTTGCAATTAGCCATGACAACTTGGGGGGAAACCAACTATTCGGAATGGTAGAATCATTCTCTGCAACTCATTTCTGCCGGATTTGCTTAGTTGATAAACAAACATCCAAAATATTGTGTACGGAAAACAAAGCACTATTGAGAACAAATGAATTATACGAAAATCATTGTATTTTGTTAGACAGTAACTTAAGCAGAGACTTCAATAGCTACGGCATCAAATTTAGGAGTTCTCTCAATAATCTAGAATATTTTAAACTTTGTGAAAACCCATCTGTCGATATAATGCACGACATGTTAGAAGGCACCATACAACTAGAACTGAAGTTATTTTTTAAATTCCTGGTATCTGAAAATTTAATTACAATCGAAAGTTTCAATAGTAGACTTAAGTCATTTGATTTTGGACTAAATAACAGTTCAAATCAACCTAGTCCAATTCTATTAGATAAGACAGGAAATTCTATAGGTCAACGTGCAGCTCAATCCTGGTGTCTGATAAAATTTTTTCCCTTGATTATTTATGATCTTGTCACAGTTTTCAATGTACAGCAATGGGAAAAATATGAAGTTATACTTTTGCTGATAGAAATAACAAGTATTGTGTTCAACCCGATTTGTAGTCCTGGCTTGGCAACAAAATTAGAGACCCTCATTGAAACTCACCATAAGTTATTCACATCCCGAATGAATCATAGTTTGATACCGAAGCATCATATGATGACACATTACCCAGGAGTAATAAGAAAAATGGGACCTCTTGTTGGTTTGTGGAGTATGAGGTTCGAGGCTAAACATGCCTATTTTAAAAATTTGATACATAGTTTGAAAAATTTTAAAACTGTTTGTAAAACACTTGCCTTAAGACATCAAACACATATGTGGAATCATTGGAAAAATATAGATTTATCCTTAAAGCCTATATTCGGAAAATGCTACTTGAAGAATATACAAAACGAGAGGTATGCTCAAGATTTGAGAATTATGCTGAATGTCTCATTGAATCATATAAAATTCACAAGTATGATAAAATTTTCTGGATGTGTTTTTAGAATTGGTAATTTTATTACAAACCGCATAGATAACCACTTGTGTCCCATATTTTCCAGAATTTTCGCTATTTGTGTACACAATTCCAATGTAGTATTCTTATGTGAACCATGGATAACAAAATGTTTCGACACAAAATCCCAAACTTACATAGTTGAACCAATAACAAACGACAAGAATTATGATATTATTGCTTTGAAAACAATATCGCATAAGTTTTCATATGATTTGAGTTCCCCATATCTAAATAATTTCAAATGTATCGTCCCAAAATTTGACATAGTTCTGAAATAATTCATTTGTGATAATTTTGTATGTTCCGTTGGCGCTATTCAGGGCTTGATGTTTTCACCGGATTATGTATACTGCATACTTGTATGTAGGTAAATGAAGAATATGTATAGTATCTCTATGTAAAGAATATTCTGTTGATATTTATTTTCTATATTTTGTAATTCTATATTTTTTTATTTAGTTTTCAAATGGCATTTTAATTTTTTGTTATAACATTTTTGTTTATTAGATAATAAAGTTTGTTCCACAAAATATAGATTTTTAATTGTAAGACGAATTTTATTTCAGCGAGAAACTATCTTGGCATCCTAGTGCAAAATCTTGATCTGTTTCGATGAAATCAACATCATATATATGTTTTCATTAGTCCAAGAAAATATGCAGATAATTCAAAGAAGTGAAGAATGATAACAAAAAGATAAAGGTTGGATTAACTGACAATCAACTTTGGCCTAGCCCTAGCGAATGAAATCCACTGAATTGAGTTGAATACCATAACTTTTGGTTCATCATTGGGTGGTTGCATCATAAGGTGGTTTTAGGCAAAACAATTAAACATAGTTGAAACGAAAATATTTTTAATTGAGAATGAAATTTCAAATTTCTTGGTTACTCGTTACCACTAAAAGGTGGTGGTTGTAACAACGAGAAACAGTGAAAGTAATAGCAAGTAATTGTACTTAAAATAGCAAGAAGGTGAGGGCAATAATTATTTCACAAAGAGTAATTGTATCAACAGAGAGTTGATAAAATGAGCAATTACTTGGCAATAGATCCGCAGTTAATGATTGCTGAAATAACTTCAAGAAGACCATAAAAATACTAAAAGCTGTTGAATATTCAACAAATTACAATAGTCACTATATCAACGTAAGTTGAATCGAATAATTTGAGTTGCAGTGAAATTAACAACAAAATATAGATGTTTCATCATGGTAAACGGGTACATTTCACTATAAGCTATTTTGAATACCGCATCTTCAAGTAGCAAATTTATATGGGATATATTTTCAAAACAACCATATATTGTAGTTGAATTAACAACTTACAATAGCAGACTAACCACTAAGATATATCAATTATACAAAAGGTGAATGTCATTTAGTTCTTTGAAACTGGTTGCATTGGAGTAACAGATCAAGATATTTTGTTGAAGTGACAATAAAAGTATTTCCGTTTCGGAACATATTCCTGATGTTTTGACCCTAAGGAATATTAGAAGTAACAACGTTATTTTGTTGAAAAGAACAATAACTTTTGAGTTGATGTTTCACTTCAAACGCACTTGCTATTTTAACTATAAAATGGAGTGGATCATCTGGGACTAAAATTTGGAGTTAATTCTGCAACTAATTTCCAACAGTGTATAATCTTCTATGATCTATTCCAGAGCCATCATGCACACGCCGGAGGGAACCCTCTGTAGAGGGCAGTCACCCCCGCTATACCTCGGCCAGAACTGCAACCACCACTTCAAGGGGAGCGTGGTATCGTTGCCCCACCTAGACCTGGTAGGCATCCCCAAGAAGGACGAGTGCAATAATTTTACAAGCAGGTGAGATTTCTTGTGAAAAAACACATTTCACACATCTCAGTTTTTCCTACCTCGAGGGTATTCCGAATCCAATGAGTTTAATTTTTTTTTTCAAACAGAAAAAAAAAACGCAAAAAAAATATTCGAAATCGATCTCAAGGCTGTTATGGTCATGGTCATGGTACATGCAGATCGCCTACTGAAAACTGAAACTTATATGTTAATTGCTGGACCCCTTATCATATATACACTGCGCAAAAAAATTAACGCACATTATGGAAATCTCAAATTTATTCTACAACTGAAGGTGTTCTCAATGATGATTATTTTTATCAGAATTTTGCATTCATATGTTATCCACTTTCAACGTTTTTCTTCAATACAGATGTTTTTTCCCAGCAGGAATAAAAAAAGATGAGATTATCAGATTTTTAATGTATTGGCTCCATTCTGAAATCAGTTGTTCTCGATCAATTCTAGTGATCAATAGTTTTTCTTTCGTTTGATTTTCTACACTCGATCGCTATGCAACGCGAAACACGCAATTTGACCCAAGAGTAATGTGCCCAAGCGGTAGTTTTGCGAGAAGAAGGGTGGACATACACAAGAATTGCAGAAAGGTTTGGACTTTCCCATACAAGTGTCAAGTGTGTCCAGAATGTTGGAGCGATTCAGGGAGACAGGTATGAATGTCCGAAGACCAGGACAGGGTAGATCACGGGTAACGACTGCCATTCAAGAACGTTACTTGAGAGTTTCTTCGTTGAGACAACGGTTTGCAACCGCTCGCCTCCTTCAAAATCAGCTTGAGCAAACTCATGAGGTGGAAATTAGCACTCAGACAATAAGAAATCGCCTCAGAGAATATGATTTAAGGCCTCGTGTCGCGGCAAGAGGCCCAGCTCTTACCCCAGCCCAAAACTGTTACAGTTGGCCGACAGAAACACTGTCCTGTATATTTATGTGTATTAGGCAAATGTAAAGAATTTGCAATAATATGCGAAGTTTGTCGTAACTTGCTTACAATTTTTCCCGTTCGACAATTAAAGGAAAAAACAGCAAAATTTTACGGACTGCCTGTTTGTTTTGTTATCGAATATATGGAACAAAAGTTTAGGTCCAAAATCTTCAACAACAAAAAGCTCCAGCAACATTAAAGATTAATTATATTCATAATTTCGAAACAATCCTGCAAAAAACCCAAAGAATACTAAAAAAATCACTCAAAGAGTTATCTGCCGGTTGGAAAGCGGACAGAATTGATTTTGAATTCTTTTTGAGTTAGATTTGAAAATATTTCAAACTTCCATTATCTACAATTTAGGGGTGAATGCTCTTTCTCCAGAAAAAGGTGAATATTTGTTGTCCTTTTTTTCAATTAGATACTCCCTTTGTTGTTAGTTTGATAACAGAAGTCTGCTTCTGAAGCTGAAGTCTTATCAAAAACCCCCTACTTTCAGTATCAATTATTATCTCACATCCATTGTGCTTCCAACAGTTCCAACTCTCAAGTTCAGCCTTGTACTATTAGTTCGAAAGATGCAACCTACACTTCTCTTCAGTGGTGTCGTTTGATATTTCATTTTGAAGATTTTTGTGTGGACGTATTCTGTAAGATGTCTACAAGAAAAAAGTTTAAGAAATAGTAAGTATTTGATCTCGATTGATCATTATTACTTAACAATATGTTCAAGTTAATAATAATGCGCAATTTTTTCTATTAAAATTTCGAACAAATAATTTTTCAAACAGTCGAAATTAAAAAATTTTAAAAGAAGAAAGAAGATCTATAAATTTCATATAAAAAATTTATTCACATCGAAAATTTGTTTCAAAATTGAATTTATACTTTTATTCAATTTTTTGAAGAAGTATTCCATAATTGATATTAAAAGCAAACATATGTGTCTTTACTCTTTACAGTGATGTTTTTTAGGAATACGAAATTTGTATTTTCATAGATTTCTCAGAATACCACGTTACGATAAGAATACTACTGCAGCTGGTTATTTTTTTTTAAAGAGATACCGAGAAAATTATTCGATATCTCTAGTCAACTCAACAACATTCATTAATCAATTATTCAAATTCAGTATCATTACCTTTTCGGTGAATTTTCAATTGGCTTGGGAAAACTTTCAAACGTACTTAAGCCAGCTATATGTTATTGGGCATGTTAGCCGTATCTATTTTACTTATGACCCTGAACACAATGGATAATTTGATTCGAATTAGTAAACAAACATATTTGAATTTAATATCGTTTCTGGTGCCATCATTTGGAAATGTTTTTTTTTTGGAAATACAGAATGCGATGTCAAATTCATGACTAGAAGATGCAACGTTCATTTTTTAGGAATTCGTAAGGAAACTTGAGTTTCCTCCACTCCAAAACCATCCTAGAATCGATACTATGTCAGTTTAATGCTCCCAATTTATACAGTGCGGTGCAAATGTCCTTCCATAGAATATTGAGGACGTCAACTTTTCACCAAATTTTCTACCTTATAAAGGGTGTTTTTTTTTTAGAGCTATAGAACTTTAAATTGCAATAAAACAATGATGGATTATTCGATTGACATGAATTTTATTTATCCGCAAGATAGTCTTGTGGCATTACATTTTAAATATGATTTCTGGCATATGACCGCCACGGCTGGCTCGGATGTAGTCCAATCTGGACGTCCAATTTTCGATGACTTTTTCTAACTTTTGTGACCGTATATCGGCAATAACACGGCGAATGTTGTCTTCCAAATGGTCAATGGTTTGTGGCTTATTCGCATAGACCAATGACATTACCACAGAAAGTAGTCTAGCGGTGTTAAATCACAAGATCTTGGAGGCCAATTCACAGGTCCAGAAACGTGAAATTAGGCGGTCACCAAACGTGTCTTTCAATAAATCGATTGTGGCACGAGCTGTGTGACATGTTGCGCCGTCATGATGGAACCACAGCTCCTGGACATCATGGTTGTTCAATTCAGGAATGAAAAAGTTAGTAATCATGGCTCTATACCGATCACATCATCGTTTTTGGTATGGACCAATGATTCCACCAGCCCATAAAGCGCACCAAACAGTCAGTTTTTCTGGATGTAACGGTGTTTCGACATACACTTGAGGATTAGCTTCACTCCAAATGCGGCAGTTTTGTTTGTTGACGTAGCCATTCAACCAGAAGTGCGCTTCATCGCTAAACAAAATAAAATGGACGTAGTGCGCGATACGTATTCCGCATAGAACCATTATTTTCGAAATGAAATTGCACTATTTGCAAGCGTTGTTCAGGCGTGAGTCTATTCATGATGAATTGCTAAACCAAACTGAGAATAAATCACTTGACAGCTGTTAAATCGGTCGCCGTCTTGAACAGTAATGCCAACTTAAAGTTATATACCTCGAAAAAAACACCCTTTATCAATACGTTCACCAACACAGAATTACATTTGATTTGTTGCCCTGGCTTATTAGACTTCTCGACCTTTTTCCCATTGAACAAGTTTGGTATTTAATGGGAAGAAGATTATTTCAGTATGAGGTACAAGTAACCTGGGATAAGATACCTCAAAAGGAGATAGATCATCTCATTAAGAGTATATCCAGACGTGTTTTGGCGTCACTAAGACTTCGTGGAGGCCCAAGACATTATTAAATCCATTGCAACGATTGTATTTTTCTGACTTTTTGGTGAACAACAAACCTATCCTTAATAACATGCATACAGAATAGTTATTTATAATACAAGTGCAGAAGGCATTGATATTCTTCCACGAGTTCAAATTTCAAAAACAAGCCACGAAGTGGCGAGTTTTTGAATGAACGAGTGTTAGAATGAGCCTTCTGTACAAGTATTATACATTATTTTCTCTGATTCATTGCAATCTTATTGAAATTAATGAATTATTTCCATAAATATCATTTAGTGGTTTTTGCATTGAAAAATGTTGGTTGGCAGAACTGATTTCTTCAAGGCAAATTGATGAATTGACAGATAAAGCCGTGGCGGAAAGTTTGGAGTACCAACATATAATAATAAAATATAACCATGAAAACTGTGCGTTTCTGATATATTCCCGCACGATTTTGTTCTACAAGATGTGGAAGAATGAACGGAATAACCACAGAATAAGAGAAAAATTGTTATAAACTATTGGCTGTTTTTCCCCTAAATCTTGTGGCATTTAAGCTATCACCGCCGAAAACTCTTTGTGCGGCATGATGAACCACATCCGCGTTTTCCCGCAAACAACAACAAATAATCAAATCGTCGATTGCATCCCGCGCTACTCGAAACCGCGGGTCACGTGACCGTCCTCGGTGTTATCAACGGTTCAGCCTGCGGGCCCGCAGCCTTCGTCGCCAGTTCAGTTCCGCGCTACGTAGGAGATGACAAAGAGCGTTCCGGTGTGGGTTTTTCTCCGCTTTTTCACCCATCATGGTCGCGAACTACATGCTTCAGATACCCAGGCCGATCAACCAGCTGACGACAAGCCTGATCGGCCTGGTTTTCGGCATAAAACGTTGCAAGATCCGCGTCAATCTCACCGTCGAGAGCGACATACAGTGCTGCGATTGCTCCATGGTCAAGGAGATTGTAATTAAGAACTCAGAAAGTGGTGTAAGGTCAGTCTCTGGGTACCATAAGGGGGCTTGGTGTTAAGCATTTTGGTGTTTTGAGGGTGTTGCTAGGCGGAGATTCGATGGAATCTTGAGGAGAGTTTCGCAAAATTTTGATGGATCGATCGACGCGTTGCTTTGGTTTGATTCTTAGAGTTATAAACATACAGGGAGGCCACTTTTTCAATGGGATTGTATTGGTAACTTTTAAACCATAAGAGAAGGTCGGTCAAATGGAGAAAAAGTTGCATTCATAAGAGCATTGTCGAGCAGTTCAAACAAATCGAGATTATCAGGGCCGGTTATTGAGATATCATAGGAAAAGTAAATTCTGTCATTTTGATTTTTCTTTTTTTCCCCACTTTATTTCAAATATTATCCAAAAATGTTACAGGAATTTTTTATTTGACAGTAAATTGCTCTCAATTTGACGTAATCAGATTTCGTATCCAATCTTTCGTACTCCCTGGGACACCCTCAACCTCATTTTTTTCAATACGGACCTGCATATTTTATGACACTTTTCGAAATAACTTTAAACGCTGAATTCAACGATATATCAACGATGTTATTCAAAGTTGATTTTCAGGTGATTTTGACCCTTATCCAAATTTCTTTGGGTCGGATCTGTATTACATTTGGGTACCTTCAATTTCATTAACAACATGCAATACATTTCGATAAGAAAATCAACTTACTCATCTTGAACTAAATGGAACATATCAGAATCAAAGCAAGAAACAAGTAAAAATTATATATACATTACTATATTATGAATGTATATTATACATATTAAATGAAATATATTTATTAGACCGATTCCCGATTTGAATATGCAGATTTGAATATTTGAAATCCGATATTGCTCCTAATTGTCGAATTTATAATAAGCAGAATATTTATTATTTTCTGTGTCTACCTGCTGAAATCCAAGGTATGGCAACTTTTGCTCTCCTAGTGTCATCGATTGTTTCAAGTCGTTTGGCGCGCTTGAAGTTTGTTTTCTGAATTTCTGATATATTTAGGCATTTATTTCAATATATTTTGAGTTGATATGAAACGTTAATTCATTATGGGACATAAGAAGTGCGTTATTTGTGTAAAAACTCGCGAATCGAGTGAAATATCGTATCACTGATATGTTTTCATTTCCGCTCGCTTCATGTCAAATTAGATAGTTCATGTTGGGGATGAAATTTGCTTACTGAAAATGACATATGCTCCCTCTATCTATGTTTATTACTCTGAGATTTGATTTATGTGGTGGAAACAGAAATGGTACTGAAATTGAATGCAGTTTGTGAAGTTCTAAATAGAATATTAAGTATCAAGAACAATAAGAATGTTTCACTGATAGAAGATAATCGTTTGGAGTAAGAATCTAGTGAAGAATCCAATTATCTTCTGAAATTGTAACGTCTTAACGTTCGTGATGTTTATAGTGTTTTTTGCACGATACCATTGTTTTTCCTTGATTTGAATGAATTAATTTTGAAGTAATTAGGTACTTAAAAGTCAAGAGTGACGTTAATATGAAAATGATATTTCTGCTAGATCAGTTTCAGTGAATACCCATTTTTTTATGTAGGAAGCATTACCATTACCAACTTTTGTACTAACGATAAATGTCTACCTTATTTTTTACGGATATATCAATTTTTTACGATACAGCTTTTTGGATTATTTATGTTATTTATTTTCAAGAAGGTAGTACTTGTTTAGTGGTTTGTATGCTGTAGACGTCGGTAAGAGATTTTGCCGACCTCCCCAGAATATTACATTCCATTTCACGAAAATTAGAACTGAAAATTTCGATATATTTTGTTTTTTGAGTAGCAGAAATATCACTTTTGACTCAACAGGTATTAGGTGGAAAAAAACAAAAAATATTATACATATTATAAAAGTTCAGAATGTTGGCCTAGTCAAAAAATTAGACGTTTATTTGAAAACGTTAATAATATGTTCACTTTTATATTGAAACACCAAAGTATTGGAAAAAACACTCGCCTACGTCTTGTTATAAAATATTTCGATTGTACAAAAAAAAATAGTGGATCTATATTCTTATTGAAGAAATAATAAGTATACCACTCGGTATACCATGATAAACGATTTGTGAATAATATAAAGATAGAGTAGTAAGTATGTAGGTACAACCAACAGCTGTTTATCTGTCGTTTCAAGTTCGAATACATTTTTTTATCGATAATAATTCATCTAGACTCGATCGATCTTAGGTTATTGGCTTGAAAACTATTGAAAATTAAATGAACTATTCTACTCCTTGGTTGTAAATAAGTGTAAAATGTCTATTATCGAATAGTTTGAATGAAATGGAAACGCTGGGCCAATTATACATACAGGGTGTTTCATAAACATCACGAATAAATTCAGGATATTGCTCTCTGAATTATTTAAGGTGGGAAAGGCCTTTATCTGGAAAAGCTTCGTTTCCAAGATACAGGGCGATGAATGTATTCCAAATAAATAACAAATTCCTTGATATTTTCTGGATTTTTTCAACAAAAAGACTTACAAATTACAAGAATTTTTGAAAATGGCCTACTCCAGATAGGATCAAGAGTCCAGTCTTATCAAGCAGTTTCGAAAATATTGAGGAATTTGTTATTCATTTATGAAAACACGTAACACCTACAGTGTTTATGAAACACCCTGTATAGGAGGATTTCGTTGACAAGGCGCAGATCGCAAGTTATGTTATAATTTGAAAGAAAAAAAAATAACTGGTATAGTCGTGTTTTTTCACTCTTATCGAATGTACGTTGAAATAACTCAAAGTTCATCATACAATGTTTTCATTCGGTATGATTAAAATAGATCTCATATTTGTTGAAGATAGTAGGTTATTTTTGCTTATGAAGTTGGCTCATTGATTTCAATAATGAATTTTTATAATAGTTTCACAAGAACTAAATCATTTATACCTCGATTTATACCAACGAAATGAAAACCGATATTCTGACAGGACAATTTATGATATACAGGATCTTTCGAATAATTTTAACATCATAGCAGCCTATGGAATATTTTAAATTGACTTATCGCAGGTTTGGAAACAAAGTGCAAAAAATTTTAATAGGTATTGATAAAAGGTACACAACTTATTATTGCTAATTTGGAATTTTATCGCACAGAAGAGTTTAAAGTGATAGTGAAAAGGAGTAAATAATATTTCAAAGTCTAATAAGAATCATTTATGACCACTCTGTGTATTCTAAGAAATTTTCAATCCCTCGATAGTTGTATAGATGGACTATTGTTTAAAATTCGCAATATTTTCATTTGGAATTATCAGTTAGCCATTTCTTTGAAAAACATGTTATTGAATAATAAATTCAATGCATTCAGCTGAACACCAGTAGCTATCTACGTAGAGGCTTTCATAGAAATAAAAATATACAATTAAAAAAAATTCCCTGTCTTGAAATACCACTCAATTCCTTATTCAAACTACATCAATATTGCTTTAGCAACCACAATAAATAAAAAAATGAAAATTCAACCATTTTCCAGAAACTAGTAAGTCAACACGCAAACTGTAAAGATTAGGTTGTGTGCATTGAAGTTTCCGTTATTTCAATTATCATTTATTGACCAGGTTAATAAACGAATAGGTTACATAAAAAAGCGGCTGTTTAATCTAGAAAGTTAATAGTATTAGTCTTGAACGTATTAAATTATTCTGATTGGATCTCCGATAAGCCTGTATCGAATGTTTTAGGTCAGCTGAGACGTTCAAAAGTTGTAGCCGTTACCTTGGCAATATTACAGTGAGTCTTACTTTCTCGTTTGTTTGCACACAGTCTGCATTATCTCAATGTTACACGATTGTGACGAAAAATGCCGCGAATGTCACAGACATCTTGTCTTCGACTTCTATCTGTCAGCATTCTGATTCACATTTCAGTTAGGAAAAAAATCAGCACCTCATGTTGTTTCAACAACTCTCATTTTGGGACGTGTAAAATTTGAAAATTGAAGAAAACTATTGGAGCTAGGACTTTGCTATAACAAATATTTAATTCAGTACAGGGTGGGCAAACTTAGATGTTTTAGCACTACAACTTTTAAACCCGAGGAGATAGACAAAATCTGATACCCCATTCTCGGTCTCTTTTTCTGAGAAACTAACGAGGGTAGTATTCATTTTTAGCCACCTTCTTTTGTTTTCGAGTTATAAGTGAAAATTGGAAAAATGTCGATATCGAAAAACATTTTTATCTCCGCTAATACTGATGATAGAGCTCTGAAATTCAAACATTATTCAGGCACTTTTTTACGTAGAATCCAGTAGCGTGCTTGTCTTTTCAAAAGGGTTTCCAATTAAGAAGCTATTACCCAAAGTTATGTTTTTTCAAATGGGAACACTAGATTTCTGCGCCATTCAACAATCAGATTGACGGAAGGACACTCCTCTTGTTATAGAAAGCTCAATTTTTCTGTGCTCATCAACAGTTGAAACCATAGAAATATTGAGACTCTTAGGTAAAAAAAGGTTTTTGACCATTTTCTGCTATTTATTTCAATACAAACCATACGATGTTATATATTTTTGAAATCAGGAAAAATTAAGCTTTCAAAAAATGTCACAGAAATCTAGTTTTCCCATTTGAAAAAACATAACTTTGGGTCATAGCTTCGTAATTGAAGACCCTTTTGAAAAGGAAAGCACGCCACTGGATTCTACGTTAAAAAGTGCCTGTATAATGTTTTAATCTCAAAGCTCTATCATAAGTATCAGCTGAGATATAAATGTTTTACGATATCGCCATTTTTCCACTTTTCGCTTATAACTCGAAAACAAAAGAAGGTGGCCAAAAATGAATACTACCCTTGTTAGTTTCTCAGAGAAAGAGACCGAGAATAGGGTATCAGATTCTGTCTATCTCTCCTGGTTTTAAAGGTTGTAGTGCTAAAACAACGAAATTTGCCCACCCTGTACAGTTGTGGCTGCACATCTTTGAAATTTTAAGATTCTCTGAGCTCATTTTTTGTAGATCTGAATTTTTCAAAATTTCAATGCAATTTTCAACTGATTTTATACGAATAGCACTTATAGTTTCATAGAAAAGCACTGGACGTATTTTTGTTATTCGATTGTTGGATTTTATACATTTCAAAACGAAAAACTAAGAAAATTTCATGAAGGGGGGGTTATTTTTTTTTGAACGATTTAAAAGGAAATGATCAACAAACTAGTGGATAAAATTGCGTGCCAAAATGTTGATGTCCCACACAGTTCTGGAATACATCACATTTCATTAAAAATATTTGTTGATTCATTTCACGACTTGATTTTTTTATTTTACAAAGACCACAAAGACCATTGGATTCTTGTCTCCTGAAGATATTATCCAAAGGAAGCAACAAAGAATTCATTATAAATGAAACATGCAATGCATAACTAAATACCAAATGAATCCTATAAAACTAATCCCACGATGTGTTTCTTCCCTTTGAAAGTTTTTACATGAACGAATAACGTACAAGATTGTATTTTGAAGAATTCAATTTCATTTTCATGGGGTCCCCTATTATTTACTCTGGTTTTTGCTTAGTCAGGTCATTGGACCATGAATCCTTATATTGTGTACAGGAAATGGTACACATTGGCTGAAATATTTCTGGGATTATTTAATGATAAATATTTTGTCGTTTTTATAGCACTTTAAAATTAAAAAATCTCCGGAATTATTTGTGAAATTCTATGGGTCCCGACTATATTATAATAAACATAGATATAGAAAGTACACGCAATTTTTACATGTCCCCAACATGGTTAGATTACGTTGTCGGATTGTGATATATTTTCAAATCCACAATTTAACTATATCGTAATGTATATTATAATGAATGAATTTTATTTATTCGAGTGATTCTCGATTAATTAAGCAAATTAGAATCCGCTATTTTTCCTAATTGTCGAATTTATAATAAGCAGAATATTTATTATTTTCTGTAACTACCTGCTGAAATCTAAGGTTTGGCAACTTTTCCTCTCCTAGTGTCATCGGTTGTTTCGCGTCGTTTGGCGCGCTTGAAGTTTGTTTTCTGAATTTCTGATATATTAAGGAATTTATTTCGATATATTTTGAGTTAATATGAAAAGTTGATTCTTTATGGGACATAAGAAGTGCGTTCTTTGTGTAAAAAATCGCGAATTGAGTGAAATATCGCATCACTGATATATTTTTATTTCCGCGCGCTTCATGTCAAATTAGATAGTTCATGTTAGGACAAAATTTGCTTACTGAAAATGACATATGCTCCCTCTATCTATGTTTATTACTCTGAGCTTTGATTTATGTGGTGGAAACAGAAATGGTACTGAAATTGAATGCAGTTTGTGAAGTTCTAAATAGTATATTAAGTATCAAGACCAATAAGAATGTTTCACTGATCGAAGATAATCGTTTGGAGTAAGAATCTAGTGAAGAATCCAATTATCTCCTGAAATCGTAACGTCTTAACGTTCGTGATGTTTATAGTAATTTTTGCACGATACTATTGTTTTTCCTTGATTTGAATGAATTAATTTCGAACTGATTAGATACTTAAAAGTCAAGAGTGACGTTAATATGAAAATGATATTTCTGCTTGATCAGTTTCAGTGAATACCAATTTTTTTTATGCAGGAAGCACTACCATTACCAACTATTGTACTAACTCTAAATGTCTACCTAATTTTTTTATTACTCTGAGGTCCCGACAATTCAAATTGTTTCGCTGATTTTTATTTAATATTCTTATGTGATGGAAGGGTGGATGTCCCAAATATTGACGTAAATATCTAAGGAAAAAAGGACAAAAAAACTGTTGGTTTATTTGAAATAAGCGATTTGTTTATTTTGAGATTGTCGAAAGAAACTTCAAAACGCTCGTAAGGGGTCAAAATTAAAGGACACTCAAACCAGACCCATTAATATCCGATACCACCCCAATTTGACATTTTCTCGACGTATTATCCATCGATCTCGTCTATAGATCGTCGCTTGATAATATCACGTTGGTATAATTCCGGATAGAACTGCATTTCTGCATGCACCCCTTGCGGAAAACACTGTGTTCACCCCCGTTCGAAATTTATTACAGGAGTTGGGGTGTGGAAAATCGATAAGGGCGAAATATCGACGACGCGTACTGCGACCTATCCT
Source organism: Harmonia axyridis (assembly GCF_914767665.1). Taxonomy (NCBI): domain Eukaryota; kingdom Metazoa; phylum Arthropoda; class Insecta; order Coleoptera; family Coccinellidae; genus Harmonia; species Harmonia axyridis. The sequence goes on from NC_059502.1 coordinate 2,791,974, forward strand.
CTTCTTCGGGGTCACGTGATGCGACGACGTCAGTCGGTTGGATTTTCCACCGGAGGGGGTGCGGGGTTTGATTCCCCGTGGGATTGAAGGTACGGGGGGTGTTCGGTAAATAATTGGCGAGAAATGGGGTTTTTCGAGGAGAAGTTGAGGTAACGGGTGAGCTATAGAACTTTAAATTGCAATAAAACAACGATGGATTATTCCATTGACATGAATTTTATTTATCCGCGAGATAATCTTGTGGCATTACATTTTAAATATGATTTCTGGCATATGACCGCCACGGCTGGCTCGGATGTAGTCCAATCTGGACGTCCAATTTTCGATGACTTTTTCCAACATTTGTGGCCGTATATCGGCAATAACTCGGCGAATGTTGTCTTCCAAATGGTCAAGGGTTTGTGGCTTATCCGCATAGACCAATGACTTTACATAGCCTCACAGAAAGTAGTCTAGCGGTGTTAAATCACAAGATCTTGGAGGCCAATTCACAGGTCCAAAACGTGAAATTAGGCGGTCACCAAACGTATCTTTCAATAAATCGATTGTGGCACGAGCTGTGTGACATGTTGCGCCGTCTTGTTGTAACCACAGCTCCTGGACATCATGGTTGTTCATCTAAGGAATGAAAAAGTTAGTAATCATGGCTCTATACCGATCACCATTGACTGTAACGTTCTGGCCATCATCGTTTTTGAAGAAGTACAGACCAATGATTCCACCAGCCCATAAAGCGAACCAAACAGTCAGTTTTTCTGGATGTAACGGTGTTTCGACATACACTTGAGGATTGGCTTCACTCCAAATGCGGCAGTTTTGTTTGTTGACGTAGCCATTCAACCAGAAGTGCGCTTCATCGCTAAACAAAATAAAATGGACGTAGTGCGCGATGCGTATTCCGCACAGAACCATTATTTTCGAAATAAAATTGCACTATTTGCAAGCGTTGTTCAGGCGTGAGTCTATTCATGATGAATTGCCAAATCAAACTGAAAATAAATCACTGGACAGCTGTTAAATCGATCGCCATCTTGAAAAGTAATGCCAACTTAAAGTTATATACCTAGAAAAAAAAACACCCTATATATGGATTTTGAAATTGAATTCGGAAAATTCCATCGGATATAGCAAATTCTGTGCGAGAATAGTATTTTATTGGTATTCCATTCATTGTAAAAATACTTTGCAAATCCAATTCAAATCACGTGGAATTGTGGTGGAAATTTCGGATCAACATCAATAAATTAAACACTCCTATATTCGAATGCTATTAGTATGCTAATGGTGTTGTATTGTACAGAAAAACACAATTTCCTAATATTATTTCTTAATAGATCGAATCGTCAATTATATTCATTTGGAATTTCCTTGCCAACACCTGACGCAGAAATATGTTGAAGTTGAAAATATTCCTAGTAACAAGCGGCAAAAAATTACTTAATTGATTGGGTCAGCTGTTCGAGTTTAAAGTCCATGTGTTATCTTGTATAAAAAAAATCCTAACATACACTGTGTCCGAAAAGTATGAAACAAATTCATATTTAGCTAAACAGACCATTTTAAGAAATAATCCTGAAACACGTCGATTTTTTATTTTAATTTACCGTATTTTAAAATAATAATCTAATATACAGGGTGAATTACTTTCGAGTGATGACGTCACCGTCATTTTTTTTAAATGGAACACTCCCATTTTGTCTCAATTTTCTGATTACTCTAGCTGAGCTGATTCCAAAAATATATCGCATGTTCATTCCAATTGGTACAGGGTGGACAAAAATACAATAGTTTTGTGTGTGCTCATAAAGTAACGCGTAACATTCCTTATTAGTTAAATTAACAATATTATCAAAAATGCTTATTGTCCAGCGACAATTGGTTTGAATGTGACACCCTGTAGTTTGTTAAATTTTTAGGTTAATTAAATTGAGCTGTTTCCAAACATGTTTGATACTTGTGGTCTAACAGACAGAATATGAAAGAAAGTATTTCTTATTTTTATACATTTTTATTGATCTAAAAATGTAATAAACTACAGGGTGTTATATTCAAACCAATTGCTGCTAGACAATAAGTATTTTTGATAAAATTGTTAATTTAACTAATAAAGAATGTTACGCGTTACTTTATGAGCACACATAAAACCATTGTATTTTTGTCCACCCTGTTCCAATCTTATATCTGTTCTAGTTATATACAATCAAATACTCTGAGGTAAGGAACAATATTTTTGACTTTCACGTGTATCAGTTCAGTTCAGTCATTTGTATTATCAAGTTCTATGTCCCCATTCGCCATTTTTAGGCTCAGTTCGACCATTATGTTTAATTAAGTCACTATACTACGAATGAAAGCATAAATCATCAAATTTATGTTGCGTTCGCAACTTTTTGATCGAACCTTGAGATAAATTTCGAAGGTACTTAATGAATTCATACCCATTGGTCGAAACCGTAAACATGGTGTTTTATTTTGGACCGCCAATTATTTTGGCCATTGGATACTCTGCATAAGAGGGTCTTGTAGTTGTTATTAAAGTCATCAGTACGGTAAATCTGTTTTAACTGTAAAGCGAATGATGGGAAAGATCATTCGCATAATAATATTGAAGAAGACGGAGCCAATGAGTTGTAGTAGTTTTTGAAATGATTGAGTTGTCCAGCTTCTGGAATTTCACAGTTTATTTTATGAGGTTTTCAAATTATAAAGATTTAAAGATACCAATTTTATTGATATGAACTTTGGGAACGATTATTTGTTTTTGGCTTGACGATAATGAACTTAAAACTAAAGGCATAACAAATGTGAAAGTAATTTACAACTATTTCATTTAATGTATATTTTGTTTAGATAAATTACTTGGTATAATTGTCATTTTATTGCGTAATTGATATATTGTTTTTCAAATTCCAAAAATAAAATTAGTAGCAAATAGAAACATGAAAGTTTCAGATAACCGTACTCGCTTTCATTGATCATTTCAAAAAATTATGGTTAGAATATTTTCTATATGATACTTAATGAGCTCAAAATATAGTTTTTCACTTGATGTTAAGAGAAGTAGTTGAAATATAGTCTTAACCATTTAGCCAAGCTCAATTTCAACAATCTTCATTTATTATTAATAATTGAAAGCGTTACCTCAAATATTATGAATTCAAAAAGTTCCAATATGACGTCAATGAGATAAGAGGAAGTTCCTTCACTTGATTTTCAACGTCCAACGAATCAACGTCAGTGACACATTGACGTTATAGATCTCCAGCCTTTCTGATCTATTGATATTGGTGGTTCAATGAGTTTCAAATATCATAACATTCAACTGAAACAAGAAAAAACTTTAACATGCTGTCTTTCCCCCAATTTTTGAGTTATTAAGTTCAAATATTGGATGGAATTATACAATCGTATAATTAGAATAACAACCACATGCTAATTATTTTGATAAGATACTATTTGAGCAAATAATCACTTTACTGCGTTAGTGCAGGATAAAGAGTAGTACTTCCTCACACCAGTGCAAGAAATTATCATTCGTTGAATTTTAATAGTTTAAATTTTGGGATGTATAAAATCTAAAAATACTACAAATTTCATACATTAGTTCTCGAAGGTTCAAATCCAAAGATTTTTCAAAACAAAAGTATCCTAGCTCTTTAGAATCGCTATCTGGACTCCTGTCGCTTTCGAAGCTGTACTCTTTCAACATTCGACTAGTGAAAACTACGCCAATTCTGAATTCCCAATCAGCCTCTTCCCAATGGATATGCTCTTTCGCAAAATCCAAACGCGCTCTTCGATGGGCTGGGGTAAGAGCTGGGCCTCTTGCCGCGACACGAGGCCTTAAATCATATTCTCTGAGGCGATTTCTTATTGTCTGAGTGCTAATTTGCACTCCATGAGTTTGCTCAAGCTGATTTTGAAGGAGGCGAGCGGTTGCAAACCGTTGTCTCAACGAAGAAACTCTCAAGTAACGTTCTTGAATGGCAGTTGTTACCCGTGGTCTACCTTGTCCTGGTCGTCGGACATTCATACCTGTCTCCATGAATCGCTGCAACATTCTGGACACACTTGTATGGGAAACTCCAAACCTTTCTGCAATTCTTGTGTATGTCCACCCTTCTTCTCGCAAAACTACCGCTTGGGCACATTCCTCTTGGGTCAAATTGCGTGTTTCGCGTTGCATAGCGATCGAGTGTAGAAAATCAAATGAAAGAAAAACTATTGATCACTAGAATTGATCGAGAACAACTGATTTCAGAATGGAGCCAAAACATTCAAAATCTGATAATCTCATCTTTTTTTATTCTTGCTGGGAAAAAAACATCTGTATTGAAGAAAAACGTTGAAAGTGGATAACATATGCATGCATAATTCTGATAAAAATAATTATCATTGAGAATACCTTCTGTTGTAGAATAAATTTGAGATTTCTATAATGTGCGTTAATTTTGTTGCGCAGTGTATTAACCGTTCTCCTCAATGATTTGAAAAGTGAAATTTGCAGTTAATTTTTTTTTCGGATTTTATTTCTTTTTTTCATAAAAATGATTAAATAACATATGTATATTGTAAAATTCTCCTAATTTCCTTTTTTCTATTTACAGTATGCTCAGAATACAGAGCGAACTGGAACAGTTCACCATCCACAAGAGCTCCAGCGAGCCAGCAGTGGCCATAGACATTCCGGCGAAGGGGCTGCAAAATGTTTCACCCTTCGGCACGCCGGACACGCCGCCACCCCCTTATGACATAAAGCAGGGGTGGATGACGGGGATTTTCGGATGCCTGAGACCCGTCCTGTCTATAATTGGGAAAGGAGGCCACGAGATCAGGAACGATGAAGGTGAGGGGGTTGGAAATGTTGTGTGTTACTCGAGGGGGCGGGGGATGAAAAGTAGCATTTGCAACGCTGTTCTCGATATTTGGTTCAGTTGTTGCGTGATCAATTTTAGTATGTCACGGATCTGTTTTTGGTTTAGCGACGTTGATATTGTAGGCTTTAACCTGCTGATAGGGGATGATAGAATTACATAGGCGTACAACTTTGCTTCGGACGTTTTTTTTTCCGAAATTCGAGACTTTATTGTTTAAAACTGGTTATAAAGGGTGTTTTTTTAGAGCTATAGAACTTTAAATTGCAATTAAACAACGATGGATTATTCGATTGACATGAATTTTATTTATCCGCAAGATAATCTTGTGGCATTACATTTTGAATATGATTTCTGGCATATGACCTCCACGGCTGGCTCGGATGTAGTCCAATCTGGACGTCCAATTTTCAATGACTTTTTCCAACATTTGTGGCCGTATATCGGCAATAACACGGCGAATGTTGTCTTCCAAATGGTCAAGGGCTTGTGGATTGGCGCCGTCTTGTTGGAACCACAGCTCCTGGACATCATGGTTGTTCAATTCAGGAATGAAAAAGTTAGTAATCATGGCTCTATACCGATCACCATTGACTGTAACGTTCTGGCCATCATCGTTTTTGAAGAAGTACGGACCAATGATTCCACCAGCCCATAAAGCGCACCAAACATTCAGTTTTTTGCACTTGCACGAGGTTGACGCGCGTCCCTTTATATTCTGTATAAATGTTATTCAAGAAGGTTGAAATTACATTAGCACTGCTGTTCTCGATATAAGGTTCAGTTGTTGTGTGATCAATTTTAGTATGTCAGATCCATTTCAATTAAACATTTGGGACGTTCATTTGCTAATTTCAACCCCTAGCTGTGGATGATTCAATTAAATTCGCTGCTGTTCTTGATTGTTAGGGTTTTAAGGTCTTGATGTGTTCATTTCTCTTGATTTGGTGGGTTATCTTGGAGTTCACATTGCTATCAGGGGTTGTATATTGATAATTTACCAGTGAAAGTTCTAAAGCCATCAATATTAGTTATTAAAAAGAATCAAAACTTCAAAGATTCATTTGAGCCTTTTGAGTAGTCATAGTTTGTAGTCATTGTTGAATGTTAAGCACTCTACAAAGTTAAAAATTGTCACATTCAAAAGGAGAGTTCATCGCGAAAAAACGCCTCAGACATTTATGCGGAATCATAAAATATTATAAGGCGTTTTATTACGACAATCTTTGCAAGACTATGATTGAACGTCTAGGCGTCTTTTTTTGCGACGTTGCTGTTAGATGTGACAACTTCGGCAATCTCTTCTTCATTAGAGCCAAATTGCTTTTCCTGGAGTATCTTTTAGCCATTGTTGGGTGTTAAGCACACTTATAAAATTCGAAATTGTTTCATACAATACGAAAGTTCGTCGCGAAAAAACGTCTTCTGAATTTATACCGAATCATAGAATATTATAATAAGGCGTTTTATACATGGGCGCCCGCAGAAATTTTTCTCAGGGGGGGCAAAAAAAAATGATTGAAAAACGATAAGGCGTCCATGATTGTCATTGAAAACCGGAAAATTGTTGAGAATCCATTACTTTCCTTTTTTCCATGCCCTTTGGATTGAGAAAGTAATATTGAGTGTGTTGTGCTGAAAAATGAGGCAATCAAAATCTCAGGGGGGGCCACGGCCCCCCCTGGCCCTCCCCTGCGGGCGCCCATGGTTTTATACGCTCTATTAGTGATGACGTCACACACCGTCATTTAAGTACTCCTGTCAGTGTTCGGAATCCAAACAAGCAAATTGTCATTCAAATTAGTACATTGTCGTTGACGTCCAATTTTCGATGACTTTTTCCAACATTTGTGGCCATATATCGGCAATAACACGGCGAATGTTGTCTTCCAAATGGTCAAGGGTTTGTGACTTATCCGCATAGACCAATGACTTTACATAGCCCTACAGAAAGTAGTCTAGCGGCGTTAAATATCAAGATCTTGAAGGCGACTTCACATCAGGTCCAAAACGTGAAATTAGGAGGTCACCAAACGTGTCTTTCAATAAATCGATTGTGGCACGAGCTGTCTGACATGTTACGCCGTCTTGTTGGAACCACAGCTCCTGGACATCATGGTTGTTCAATTCAGGAATGAAAAAGTTAGTAATCATGGCTCTATACCGATCACCATTGACTGTAACGTTCTGGCCATCAACGTTTTTGAAGAAGTACGTACCAATGATTCCACCAGCCCATATAAAGCGCACCAAACAGTCAGTTATTCTAGATGTAACGGTGTTTCGACATACACTTGAGGATTAGCTTCACTCCAAATGTGGCAGTTTTGTTTATTGACTTAGCCATTCAACCAGAAGTGCGCTTCATCGCTAAACAAAATAAAATGGACGTAGTGCGCGATACGTATTCCGTACAGAACCATTATCTTCGAAATTTCGAAATGAAATTGCACTATTTGCAAGCGTTGTTCAGTCGTGAGTCTATTCATGATGAATTGCCAAACTAAACTGAGAATAAATCAGTTAAATCGGTCGCCATCTTGAACAGTAATACCAACTTAAAGTTATATACCTCGAAAAAAACACCCTATATATCAAAATCGAAGAAGAGTCCAAATTCAATCATTTACTCGTTGCTATACTATCTATGTCTTACCAACAAAAAAAAAATAAAATTGAAACAGCTCCTTCTGGGTGTTGCAGTTTCTTTGTCAGTTGATATATACAAGTATAAAATTTACTTGAGCGATTCCAAAGGTTCATAATCGAAAACAGTTGAGCAGCGTTGTACCTACTCCTATAGAACAAAGCGCTATCCATAGAGTCCCATTTACCTGAAGATCATTAAATTGAAAAATCCTTCGGGGAGCTAATGATGGTATTATAGTGGCAGATCGGCTATCATTCTGTTCTTATAAATATTTATGCAGAACGTCGAGAGAGGCGTTGAGACAGGTGCGTTGTTCGGTGACCCTTGACGTAGCGGTCATGAAAACATGTCTACGACACAAAGTCTCCTCTTTGTTTGTGTCCCAAGAAACCTCGAAGAATCGTTCCAATAATATGTCAGGGTTATGTTACAAGAACATACCTTTTTGGATTCCTTCAATTAACAGAACACGAAGAATTGTAACGATTCCAAAAAATGCGGTTTTTCAGTCGATTTATGTGTTGGATGTCAAAGTGACATCTGGTTTGAATATATTGAGATTTTCAATAGAAATCATTCAATTTCAAATGGTAAGAGTGGCAACAGTGCTCATTTCCCAAAGTTTTTGGAGCGTGTATCTTTCCATGATTAAAAGGTATAACTTACTAAACACAAATGACATAAGAAATGTCAAAAACTATACATAGTCAAATTGACGTCTTGTTTGTAGTAGAAAAAAGTTATTCATTGATTGAGCATTTAATTATTTGAAATTTTGAGAAATAAGGAATAAAAGTTTGTGGTTTTCGGGCAAGATTGGATGTTTGACAATTTTAGTAGCATCATCAAAAGTTGTTTTCTACCTCAGAGAAATAAACATAGATCGAGGGAGCATATGTCATTTTCAGTAAGCAAATTTTGTCCCCAACATGAACTATCAAATATGACATGAAGCGCGCGGAATGAAAACATATCAGTGTTACGATATTCCACTCAATTCGCGAGTTTCTCCACAAAGAACGCACTTCTTATGTCCCATAATGAACCAACGTTTCACATTAACTCAAAATATATTGAAATGAATACCTTAATATATCAGAAATTCATAAAATAAACTTTGTTGTGCGCCAAAAGACGTGAAACAACCGATGACACTATGAAAGCAAAAGTTGCCAAACCTTGGATTTCAGCAGGTAGATACAGATAATAATAAATATTCTGCTTATTATAAAGTCGACAATTAGGAAAAATATCTGATTCCAAATATTCAAATTTGCATATTTAATCGGAAATCACTCAAATAAATATATTTCATTCAATATAATATACATTCATAATGATATAGTTAAATTGTGGTTTTGAAAATATATCACAATCCGACAACGTAATCTAACCATGTTGGGGGCATGTAAATATTGCCTATACTTAAGATGTCTAAAAACATGGTGAATGCACTCGTCAATTTTTAAATGGAATGACATTCGACCAAATTGAAAATATTAGATTTAGTTCGTGGCGGCGCCGCAATGTCTTACTTGTCATTTCGATCTTTTTCCGTTGATTTTGATTGGATACATTAATTAAAACCCGATACTGACCAATCAAAAGCGATGTGTAACCGAGTATGATCGGGCAAAGTCGTGAAACAAAACACGAAACGTTTACTGGAATGAATTCAAATATTTGAAATAGAGAGAGTTTATTGGTATTTCAATTACAAGAATTGCTTCCATAGATCATAACTATAATGAAAGATATACATATATAGGTCCTTAATGGCACAAAACTCATAAATAATAAATAACATGAATATTAATTTGTTGATAGCGCCACCTACAGTTGACATAACGAAGCTTATCTAATATTCTCAAAACTGGCAAAACAAAAGCTAATCAGTTGATACACCTGAATTTTAGACACCTTACCTATACTGCCTCCATCTATGTTTATTACTCTATGTTCTCTATGAATAAACATTTTCCGAATTTTTGTGGTTAACAATTTTGTAGCTCTCTTTACGAAAAAAAGTTCGATATTTCCACGATATAATCGTCAGAATCGTTCAAAGTTCAACTTTAAGACTGTGGGTTTTTGATCCAATGAGAAAAACATTATCTTTTTCATATACTAACAATAATTTTCCGAAATTGCAGTATTGTGGTGTAGGAGACAGAATTTTTCCATATTTTCCCGAGAAACAAGACCATCCTTGAATAATATAATGTATTTTTCAATAATATTCATTTCAGTTACAGTATACTATTATCCATTCATTTCTAATTGCATTAATGTCATATTGACAGTTCGCCAATTCAACCTTCTAGGTGCCCCTAAAATTCGAGGCTTCTATAAATGCGGTATCCAATTTCTACCGAACTGATTTAATTCTAGTTTGGGAAACCTGAATTCAACGTTTAATTAGCGATGCTAAAAAAATTCGTGGAAAGAAACCTGAAATTCACTGTGCTATTAATTTCTGATATAGTTCAAGTATCCGTCACCACTTAAAAATACTCTTCGAGATAATATTTCAACATAACGTTGAAAATATATTTGTTTACATGTTTTGAGTAGGTATCTTGTTTTCGAAAAGGCTAATGAATAATTTTCTCAAGTACCTACAACTTGAATGCAGGTTAACATTCCTATTCATGGAATGAACTGAGATAAAAGGTCTCAAGAACTAAAAAAGGTTGTTACCAAGTCTTCCTAACCATATTTTGTCTTGGCATTTGGGATAAAATTGAACAACAATAAATAATAAAGGGTGTTTTTTTTAGAGCTATAGAACTTTAAATTGCAATAAAACAACGACGGATTATTCGATTGACATGCATTTTATTTATCCGCAAGATAATCTAGTGGCATTACATTTTAAATATGATTTCTGGCATATGACCGCCACGGCTGGCTCGGATGTAGTCCAATCTGGACGTCCAATTTACGATGACTTTTTCCAACATTTGTGGCCGTATATCGGCAATAACACGGCGAATGTTGTCTTCCAAATGGTCAAGGGTTTTTGGCTTATCCGCATAGACCAATGATTTTACATAGCCCCACAGAAAGTAGGCTAGCGGTGTTAAATCACAAGATCTTGGAGGCCAATTCACAGGTCCAAAACGTGAAATTAGGCGGTCACCAAACGTGTCTTTCAATCAATCGATTGTGGCACGAGCTGTGTGACATGTTGCGCCGTCTTGTTGGAACCACAGCTCCTGGACATCATGCTTATTCAATTCAGGAATGAAATAGTTAGTAATCATGGCTCTATACCGATCACTATTGACTGTAACGTTCTGGCCATCATCGTTTTTGAAGAAGTACGGACCAATGAATCCACCAGTCCAAAAAGCGCACCAAACAGTCAGTTTTTCTGGATGTGACGGTGTTTCGACATGCACTTGAGGATTAGCTTCACTCCAAATGCGGCAGTTTTGTTTGTTCATTCAACCAGAAGTGCGCTTCATCGCTAAACAAAATAAAATGGACGTAGTGCGCGCGATACGTATTCCGCACAGAACCATTATTTTCGAAATAAAATTATACTATTTACAAGCGTTGTTCAGGCGTGAGTCTATTCATGATGAATTGCCAAACCAAACTGAGAATAAATCACTTGACAGCTGTTAAATCGGTCGCCATCTTGAACAGTAATGCTAATTTAAAGTTATATACCTCGAAAAAAAACACCCGATATAAACAATTCTTTTGTTGTTCTGTCTAAAATTCGATATTCTTATGAGCATGTACACCACTGAACTGTATTTAGCATATGGTATAATCGGCGCATGAGTGAACGAACGCTCAAAAACTTTTCGATTGATGTCAGGGGTTTCCTCATGTTTTTCAATATTCAATTCTTTAGTCGTTAATTTCTCCCATGTTTTGAAAGTGCTGGATTGTCCATTTAGCAAGAATAACAAACTTTGTTTATTTCCTTTAATTATCAAATACTCCATCAACACCTTTCACCTCATTTATTCCTAATAGCCTCAAAATGCTTTTATTTACTTAGAACCTTGCAACGGAGAATTCACTCTCCACTAATTTCATCATTACGTATGTACACCTATTTTTTTTCAAGATCATATTTACAGTCGAATATCAACAAGTTTATCTCTATCTGTAGAATAATAATAATAACACATTTCGCCTGGGAATATATTTGGTTATCTGGTCGTAAAATATTATAAATAACAAGGGAGAATGTTATTTTCCTTTTGCCATTGAGATTACAACTTATCGATTTGTCAATAAATTTCATTGGTGAATTATCATCCTATTGGAGCATCGATAAATATCTGCTTTATGTGATTTATACGTTATAAGAACACTCCATGATTTCGTGAGTTATTATTCGCGTATTTTTCCCAACGTTTTTTTTCGCTTGTATTTTACATCGTTCATTCGGTTTTAAGATCGAATTAGATAACGAATATTCGACCCTAAATTTTTTTTCAATGAATGAACTGCAGAAATAGATAACATCATCGGCAGCAATCAAAATACTGACCTCGCCCAAGACTGGTTCGATTCCAGATTGGAATAAAATGATCTTCATTTTCATTTTATTTTGAATAACATAACTTTATTGGTTGATTTATCTTATTACTGATGAAACCTATGCAGTCTGCACAAAATTTCAGCTGAACCTGGATGAAGTTCTGAGATACTGAACATTTAAAATGTCTTTAGGTCTCTTCTTTTCATCTTTGCCTTTTATTTATTGACATCCTCATAGACTTCACTACTATAATTTGACAAGAATATGCAAAAAATCTCGTTAAATTGAATGCATACCTTTTATCACGTGACGATAAACGAACTGGATTGAGCGTATTTTCGATGATGTCAGTTTGAAGTAAAGACGTGTGTTATTTGCATTCTTGGTTTTTTGTTTTAAGAGTTTTGCTGCGAATTTCACCTTTCTAGAATAAAGTATGCTAGTCTCTTGGAGAGTCTGAATAGATTCACATCTCATACAGAAAGGTAATTGAAATCTAAGGGCATTTGGAACAACATTGAATGCTAACCCACTAACAGATGGCTATAGCAGAAATGTAATGAATCAAAGTATCCTTCACATTCACAATGAAATACTTTCAAATAATAATAACCTTATCACTTAATAATAACTTTGTTAATTGAAACAAAATGATCTTCACAAAATAAAACAGATTAAATTACAAAGGAATATATATTTATGTGGATTGAAAATGTTAACTTTTATGTGCTCGATAAAAATCATGACATGACGATACAATTGTGAAAACAAAATATTATTATTGGAAAGTTATTGATAATTTTCATTTTTTTTTTCAGACGACTGGGAAATCTCTTTTGAGCAAATAACCGACCTCACCTACCTAGGCTGCGGAGGTCAGGGAGCCGTCTTCTCCGGCAAGATCAACAACGAGCCGATAGCCGTCAAAAAGGTGTCCGACATCAAAGAAACCGACATCAAGAACCTCAGAAAACTAAACCACCCAAACATAGTAAAGTTCAAGGGCGTTTGCACGCAGGCGCCATGCTACAGTATTATTATGGAGTTCTGTCCGTACGGACCTCTGTTCAATTTGCTCAAGAACCAAAAAAATATAGTGACGACGCATCGGGTCGTGTCGTGGGCCAAGCAGATTGCCAGCGGGATGACGTACCTGCACGCGCACAAGATCATACATAGGGATCTGAAGAGCCCCAAGTGAGTAGAATTCTTTCCAATACTTAGTGACATTCAAAAATTCAGAAAAATGCGGAAAATGTATGTGTTGGACCTCCATGATGTCTTATATACTCAGAAACAATCTGGGCAAAGTTCTAATTATGTCTTTCAGGCAGAGATACTTACAATCCTAGTGAGAAACTTATCAGAAATGTGATATCTAGCGTTACATTCTGACAGTCAGGTTGCAATAAAAGAATTGAGCTCACATATCATCACAATAGGCAAGAATAACAAGGTCTTTAGGATGGTTTCCTGGTCACTTGGGAATTGAAGGAAATGAAGAGGTGAACACACTTGCCAGAAAAGAAAGGTCCTTCCATTGATCTAGAACCTTTTGGTGGTATAGCTAAATGTACCTAAAAGATAGAGTTCCAGGAGAAGGAAAAGACCAAGAGAGAAACTCTTTGGCGGAATCTTCCAACGTCTAGCAGAGAACGATGAGTGCAGATTATGTGAGGAGAAAGAAGAAATTCCCGATGACGGAATGCCTCGCCATCGCTGGCCACCGCATGGAGTGCTTTGGTCAAGAGACTTGTAAAAGTGATAAAGTAACCTCCTCGAAGCAATACCAGTTCATTAGAACTCTGAAACTGGAGGTCTAGCTGATGGGGAGCACAATAGACCATAAGTTTACAGTGCAATAAAACCCTGCCTAAATCTACATCTAATGGTGATGATCGATTTACTCTTGGGGTATCTTGTCTCAGACTACTTATACCTCGTGTCGAAGTTTATGGAGAATGTCCCAAATTCGTTCAATAGGAGAAAGATCAGGAGATCTAGGGGTCTAAAGCAATCGAATTGATTATCTTCGAACTGCATTATGTTATTTCACCTTTTTTGAATCATCCTTTTTTTTTGCAGCGTGCTTATAGGAGAAGGCGAGGTCATCAAGATCAGCGACTTTGGCACCTCCAGGACGTGGAACGGAGTCAGCGAGAAGATGAGCTTCGCCGGTACTGTGGCTTGGATGTCTCCAGAGGTCATCCGGGAACAGAACTGTTCGGAGAAGGTGGACGTCTGGTCCTTCGGGATAGTCCTGTGGGAACTGTTGACTTGCGAAGTGCCTTATGAGGGAATGGAACAGAGCGCAATAATGTACTTAGTTGGCTGTGGTAAACTCAAACCTCCGATTCCGTCTACTTGTACCGAAGGGTTCAAATACATCATGCAGCTTTGCTGGAAGATGAATCCCAAGGAACGGCCGTCCTTCAAACTGTTGTGCAATCACTTAGAAATAGCTTCAGAAGAGGTGAGTTTCCATTCAGATTGAAGAGTACTGATGTGGCCTTGTTTACTACTTGCTTCTTCATTATTATTATCTCCCCTTTTAGTACCTCAACAAATTCAAAGACGAAGAGTTCTTCGCCACTCAGGAATCGTGGAAGAAGGAGATCAAGACTGAAATGACTCAGTTCAAGGCGTACTTGCAGAAACACAAGATGGACATCCAGAACGAGCACGAGCAACTGCTACGTACCAGAGAGATGGAGATCAAGCACATCAGGGACATCAGAGAGCTCTATTACAGGAAATTGGAGAAGGTGGTACAGATGCAATTGGAATTGACGTCGGTAAAACAGCAGTGGGAGGTGAAACAGTGCGGGAGGAAGAGGGAGTTACCCAGTAAGACAAGGTTCAGTCGTGCGTTCATGAAGAAGAACGAGAGAAGGAAAAGTACGCATAGCACGACGCCTACTAGTCCTGAACACAGCTTGACCAGTCCAGATAGCCCACAAATTGTAAGTTGAGAAATTTTAGCCTAACCTAACCTAACCTAACCTAAAAACGAATAAAAATGACCCTGTTCCATTCATGAATTGCCAAACACATTAGTTATTAAAATGGCTTCTAGTTAGGGTGTCCACGACTAGCTCTCAAATTTCGAAGGGCTCCGAGAGAAGAATTTTTTTCCAAGAAAGTATATTATTATTTATGAGGGTTTATGACAGTTATTTTCCATTGCAAAACGCTCTTTTAAACAGTCATGCCTGCAATGAATTTCGTAAATCGTCTGTACAAAAAATTGTCTATGTATCTAAAGCCCTGGGAATGGAGTATCTCAAAAGGAAACTCAAAACCCACGATGAGTTCCATGGAATCACATTGCCAGTTGTTTCTGCTGACATGGGAGTGTCGTTATACCAGAAAGCAACTGGCCAGAGGCGATAAAGTAACTTCATTAATGGGTATGGGGTATAGTGATATTGAAGAAAAAGAAAGAGCCAATGAAGTTGCGAAAAGAGCATCAAGGTTAACACCTGTTGGCTCTAATACTTTTTGTGGGCTTGAAAATAACCAATATTGGGCAACGGTCCAACAATGGGTAATGGAGAATAAAATAATCCCCTGGAGGAACACTCCTGGTCTTGCTCAGCCAAAGACCTATACCAGAAAACTCTTGAAGCAGCTATGAGCTTAGCTTCGGGTAATGTTGGGACTGCTAACAGGCCACTGTCGGTGAAAATATCTTTTGTACTGCATAGGAAAGTCAACAGATGACATTTGCAGACTCTGCAACAGCTGAACACATTATGTGTCCGGAGTTAACTGGCCCTAAAACGACACATATGGAAAAATCAGTCCTGGATACACACGAGATAACAGCGGAGGCTCCTAAGGATGTTGTCGGTTTCGTCAACAATATCAACGGCCTCCTTTATTGAAAGGCTCTACTTTCTTGCCATTCTTGTATAGGGTGTTTTTTTTCGAGGTATATAACTTTAAGATGGCATTACTGTTCAAGATAGTAACCGATTTAACAGCTGTCAAGTGATTTATTCTCAGTTTGGTTTGGCAATTCATCATGAATCGACTCACGCCTGAACAACGCTTACAAATAGTGCAATTTCATTTCGAAAATAATGATTCTGTGCGTCCATTTTATTTTGTTGAGCGATGAAGCGCACTTCTGGTTGAATGGCTACGTCAACAAAACAAAACTGCCACATTTGGAGTGAAGCTAATCCTCAAGTGTATGTCGAAACACCGTTACATCCAGAAAAACTGACTGTTTGGTGAGCTTTATGGGCTGGTGGAATCCTTGGTCCGTACTTCTTCAAAAACGATGATGGCCAGAATGTTAAAGTCAATGGAGATCGGTATAGAGCCATGATTACTAACTTTTGCATTCGTGAATTGAACAACCATGATGTCCAGGAGCTGAGGTTCCAACAAGACTGCACCATGTCACACAGCTCGTTCCACAATCGATTTATTGAAAGACACGTTTGATTACCTCCTAATTTCACGTTTTGGACCTGTGAATTGGCCTCCAAGATCTTGTGATTTAACACCCTGGACTACTTTCTGTGGGGCTATGTAAAGTCATTGGTCTATACGGATTAGCTACAAACCCTTGACCATTTGGAAGACAACATTCGCCGTGTTATTGCCGATATACGGCCACAAATGTTGGAGAAAGTCATCGAAAATTGGACGTCCAGATTGGACTACATCCGAGCCAGCCGTGGCGGTCATATGTCAGAAATCATATTTAAAATGTAATGCCACAAGATTATCTTGCGGATAAACAAAATTCATGTCAATATAATAATCCATCGTTGTTTTATTACAATTTAAAGTTCTATAGCTCTAAAAAAAAAACACCCTTTATAAACTACAAACAATACCCTCATTCATATCTCTAACCAAATGATCCTCCACAGTGCCCACAGAAGCCAATACTCAGACCTCCGGTGTTCACCTGCCTAGAGAAAGACTGCATACAAGAGGAGTCCGAAGCACAGACGTCCACATCACTAACGCCCTCTATGAGGTCAAGGAAGAGACATCACAGGACGAGTTCAGGGTCGCCGAGGAACTCATCTTGTTCGAGGAGCTCGAGCTACAGGAACTCGATGCTGATAGACATCGGAACACAGACAGACTACATGGATTACAGCGAGACAGACATGAGTCCTATCAGTCAACCATCGTCTGTAGGACCGTCGACGACGAAGTTGACCATGCCCAGAAGGGTGATCTTGGAACAGAAGATCGCGGATGAGAACGAAGACGAAGGTGCCAACGGCAATGGTACTGTGCAACTGCATTATATGCTACAGCCTATCAATCCAGGTATGTGTAAAGACCATCTTATCCTGGTATTCCTAGGAATTTTAGGTTTTTACTTCTTCTTCTTCTTCCACATCCATCGTTTTTTAGGTCTTCCTGGGCTTCGTTTTGCCAGTGGTGATCTATCAGGTCTTGTCCTAGCGATCTTCACGATTCGGATGACATTATAGTTCCACTGAACTTTTCTGTTCAGTACCCAATCGTTGATTTTATCTTTCTGGGTTGTGTACAGTCAAGCCACGGTGTATTGAATTTATACCGTGGTTAAACATGATTATTAGATGTGGCGCCACTGTGCTCAACGTGGCAACGTGGCAACCCCCCCCCCCCTGTCTCAACAATTACACCCTTAGCACGAGAGTATTGAGAGAGTCCTTTCTTCCTTCTCGTCCAGACCTTCAAGTCATCAACACGTGCTCGTTAAGTAACTACGCGCCGCACCACCACAGTTGTAAACCTTGTAACCAAGCAAAATATACACGTAAACACGATACAGTCTATTTCTCGTTCCCGAAAGGGTGGTACTTCATCACGCAATATTCAGGTTGTTCTCCTGAGAGCCTTGCTTTTTTGTCTATCCCATCATAAAGTGTTTTCTGTTATTATTCCAACTATTTTCATTTCTGCTGTCTCCAATATCTGGCGTGTCTCCAATGTTTCAGGTCTTGTTTCTGCTACATCTGTTAGAATAAGTCCTATAGTGCTTTCGTAAATACGTCTTTTTGAGTCAATTCTCAGATATCTGTTGTGGAACATGGTACCATAAATCTGTGAGGTTAGATGTTTCCTCAAGATTGATTTTCTGTCAGTTTGTCTTCTGATATTTCCTAAGACAATTATAGTTGCTGCCCTTGAAGCAGAGCTTCTTGAAGATCTCCTTTATGAGTCAATATTCCTTCCAGTTATCATTCATGACGAAAAAGTGTTCGAAGCTCTATCAATGACAAATTTATCTGAAAGGAGGAGTATGTGTGCCTTGGTTGTATGAGGGAGATCATCGTGTATACAGTGTAGTCCAACAAAAACTTAACACCTAGATTTTCCGTCTTTAAAATTAACACCCTTACTGTCTCTCGAATGGAGTGGCCAGCAAGAAGTCCAGATCTCAATCCGATTGAGTAGGTTTGGGACAACCTCAATAGAAGGCTGAGAAGTTCAGAAAATCATCCAGCTAGTCTTAATGACTTAGGAATCCAACTCAGAGAAATCTGGGAAGGATTAGATCAGAACATTTTGAGATCACTCATTTTGAGTATGAACCGGCGTTGCCGAGCTGTAATTAACGCAAGGGGTGGAAGTACCAAGTATTAAATCACTTATCAGCATTCCAGTATTTTGAAAATTGGTTATTTCTCTTCTTTCACATAAGATTCGGTGAAATCCTGAATTTTTCTTCCATTTAATGTGTCTTGTTTCGTTCAAAACCTTCCCGAGAGAACATAAAAAAAAAGTTATAAAGTCAATGTAGAGTTAACTTTCATTAAAATTGAGATTTTCAGAATGTGCGTTAATTATTTTGCGCAGTGTACAATAACTATGGTGTGAATAATTCGTCGAGCTTCAGTTAGTGAGATAAACCCTCTTTCTCTCTGCAGGAATACCAATTTTCACAAGATGCAGCTCCAGCAGCATGGATCAGGAAGACAACGGAAACTGTAACAACGCTGATGAGCTAATCAGGTACAGTGACGAGGACAACCTGGAGACCTTGGCTCAGAAGGTGTCTGCGTTGAAAAATGGCAACATTTTCATGGATTTGAACGGGTGCGCGGAAAATGGAAACTTGACTGACCATTACGGAAACGAGATCACCAGGAAACGGACGACTTCGGAGACTAGAGACGTGTTGGACAGCACTGAAGACGCAGCTAACGAAGACAGCTATACGGATGAAGAGGGGGAGACGTACAACCACACATTGAAGAGGAAAAGGTAAGGGAATTTGAGGTTATTAAGACCGATTCATCATTATCAACTTTTGTCTCACTTTTTTTCATCTTTATTTGAAGAGTGAAGTTCTAGAGTTGTTTTCAAAATGGGAGTTGACTGACTTTTATATGGTTTTGGCTAGTTGTTCTCAAGCCAAATTTAAGTAAGTGCGTCCCGAGATCGCTGGCGGACTCTTCAGTTAGGCAATCCAGCGATCTCTGCCTAAGAGACCCTCCATCGTGTGGAAGCGACTCTGCTGCAACGCGGCGACAACCTTAAAATCGCCGGGGCCGTATTAAAGTGTGGAGCGATGCTCATAACGCCACCTTTCGGACAAACAGAAACACTACATCAGTTGTTTTTAGTTTCGAACTACAAACGTTGTATCAATCGATAAATTAATACCAATGCCACTAATTGGTCCTCGAAGGACAAGAAATTTAAGTCGATAGCACACAAAATTATTTTTTTTGATGAAATCCAATTTGATTTGCTGTTAATATATACACTGGAATTCTAATGAGAAAAAAAAACGGACGAATAGAATATTTTCTGTTTTCGGTATTGTATGAACCGCTATTTGATTTGTATTTTACAGCTTTTGTTGGTTCAAAATAATGAATAATAATCATTTTTCCGACACATTTTGAAATTGAGTTATATTTACAGTAAGCAAGGAAAAGATTTGAAAATAAGGTAACCCATTTTCATTTGCATCTGCAAGATGATCATTCCACAATTCACTGATTGTTGCTAATCACATCATGCTTTGTCAGTATCTAGTTGAATATATTTGGAGCTTGAAGCACATACTGTTTTCATTTAGAATTTTTAGAAGTCACGTTTTTATCATTAGATTTTTTCTTAATGTAGGTGAAAATATTCCAAAAAAATTGCTTTAATTCGTTGCGAATTACACAATTCCAATTATTCAGTTTTAGTTGATTTATCTGGACTACAATAGAATTCTCTCACATAGGTCAAAAGTCGATTCAAATCATATTAAAGAGATTTTATCAAAAATAAGACATCATCAACTTTAACAATTTACAGCCTAGAAAACATCCATTCTTTCCCTTGGATTGAAAATCTGAAAAATGGGAAAAGCTCTGACATAAAATCAGAAGCTTTTGAGCCCTCGTTCATTCAAGAAATTTTGCTAGAGATTTGAAATTGTTATTTTTTATATACCTACGTATGATTACAGTTATGCCTCATAGTTAAACAACATTTGTTTTTATATCTTATAAGTTTATTCATAATAATCGTCTTCATTCAGAAAAATAAGTACTCAAACCTCTTCTGGGACACCCTGGATATACAATCACATTGTATATGGTTACATATATTAGAATCTCATCTATTTGTTCCTGTTGGTAGTACTAAGGTTAATCACAGCTTTCTTCCCACATTTATACCCGTTTCATCCAGAATAATATCGACATTGACCGAAAACTTACCAAAAATTTTTTTTCAGTCTGACTCGCAGGCCAATATATCCAGGCCGTCGCTCTGGTAGATACAAATCAGCCCTACACTTTCAAAGACAGCAGTTGGCCTCGGACGAAGGCAACACCTCAGAATACTCAGTATCGCCATCTAGCAAAAGTTCGACCTTGGAATCCATCAATACGAGCAGGACCTCGAAGGGAGCCTTGAAGAGGCCCAATGACGGTTCGGACTCCTCGTCTGATAGCGATTCCGAAGAGAATCTAACTGTAGTCACGCAAGTTCCTTGTTCGTAAGAAGATACTTAAATTAATTGATTACGTACTTTATGAGGGCATATTTTTTTGTCTCTGTTAGTAATAAATCTTAAGACTTGTACATAGAGTCATAATTTCAGTTCGGTAAGGTCTTTCATAGGTTTCAACAGTGTTTTATCTGTTCTCGGAAATGATTACAGATTTGCGATAGTTCTCAAATATTTCCTGAAACGACCTCATTGGATAATTTTATTGATTATGACTAAATCCCTTGAAGTTACCAGGGGTTCATTTTGATCATTCCAAAAAAAAAGACTGTATCGAAAATTAAGAATTCATACCTCCAGTGAACTTAATTTACTCATGAAGGATATGGTCCGTATATCACCTTGGTTACTAAGTTGGTGGTCCGTATATGTCAAATTCCTCAAAAACCGGTGACTATTTACTCAAACTTCGGTGAGTTATCTGTCACCAGAGCAACCGTACTTTTATTATGGTTAGGTTCGGTAACCACGCCCACTCCGGTTGACAGTTGTCATTTTAATTTTCAGATTATTGTTCATGAATATTTTCCATGACATCTGACACTCAAAAACGTTATAATTTCAATTATGAAACAAATACCCTTCAGAGCCATTAAAAACTATAAGTAATGGTGGATTTATGCACCGTACCTAAGAACTAAGGACTAAGAACTATGAATTAAGAACTAAACCTAAGCATTCAGTGGCGTTTATGCACTCTCTTGTTAGTTCTTAGTTAAGGCATGCGCACGTGCTCGAACTCCTTTCTATTTGTTCTATACTTTGATGTTTGACATTGATATTTATTGTGAAAAAATTAAATTAAATTTTTTCAAATACACCTAATACTTTTCATCATCGATAAACACGAATAAAGAACATAAAATGATAGAAACTGGTACTCGTTAATATTGAAATTCCATGCGACGCAGGCGCACTTCTATATTTTACCTGATCCCTTAATTCTTAGTTAACAGTTGGCCTGCTAGTGTTAGTTATGGTGGATTTATACACCAGTCCTAAGAACTAAGACAAAACCTAAGAACTTAGAACTAAGAATTGAACGCTAACAAATCAATGAGGGCGTTTATGCACGTTTTCTAAGAACTAAGAACAGTAAGAACTAACACCATCAGGCCAACTGTTGACTAAGAACTAAGGGCTTAGGTAAAATATAGAAGTGCGCGTGCGCCGAATAGAATTTCAATATTAACGAGTACCAGTTTCTATCTTTTAATGTTCTTTATTCGTGTTTATCGATGAAAAGTATTAGGTGTACTTGAAAAAATTAAATTTAATTTTCCATAATAAATATCAATGTCAAACATCAAAGTATAGAACAAATAGAAAGGAGTTCGAGCACGTGCGCATGCCTTAACTAAGAACTAACCATATAGTGCATAAACGCCAATGAATTCTTAGGTTTAGTTCTTAGTTGAACTAAGAACTATGAACTAAGTTAGTAATAGTTCTTAGGAAACGTGCATAAACGCCCTTATTGATTTGTTAGCGTTCAATTCTTAGGTCTTAGGTTTAGTATTAATTCTTAGGACTGGTGCATAAATCCACCATTATTTACAAATTGAAAGAGACCAACCATTTATAACCTCCAAAATTCTGTCAATGAAAAATTTTATTGACCATTGACAAGTGTCAAGCGGTCCGTAAATACGAAGCAGGTTACCTCAAACATTGAAAACCACTAGTAACTGCTCTAAAATTCTCGGCGATATACGGACCATACCCGAATTTTATTCGAAAATGATATTTATTACCAGATTATGGTATTGTTCTTTTGCTCGCATTGGACTTCAAGCTGTATACGTTCGTGGTTGATTTGAAAAAATTCTTGTTGTTACACTATTTTGCCTCGAATGTTCCGTATTTTATAATTAGGATAGTTGAATTTTTAGAGCCTTTTTGCCATTTTTAGCTGGCCAATTTTTCTACTGAGAGATATTATATGAAACGCGAGGACGACCTATTTTTATTGCTATGTTTTGTATAGATCTATGGAAAATTATAGATTGATGTTCTATTTATCTGAAAACTTCTTCATGTAAAGATATCTATAGTAGATAAAAACTTAATTTTTGGTAAAGTGTATACTTTTTCGAAATGTTAGATGAAAGAGTGACTTAGAAATCATCGTGAGTTTGTAAAATAGAAATAATGAAACAGAATGAAAATAAAACTAGGTACTTATTGTTGTTTATGTTGAGAGATATAAATTGACAATTTCTTTCACTTTAATTACTCACAATTGTGATTACGAGCTCTCATTTGTCCATTCTCATTAGTTTTTAAGGTAAAATGATGTGATGTGATGATATTTTTAGTTTAAGTTTGTGTTTCATTTGAGGAGCACCTATTTTACATTCCTTTTTGACTGTTGATAATTTCTTATTGATTTTTATACCTTGATTAAGTATTTGTTGTATAAGTATTCTTTATAGTTAATTATTTAAATAATTTTATTTTTCTTAATGTTTACGTGTTGTGTGTTGTATTTATTTTTTGTTTCAATCAGTTTTGAGTCATTCATCGAATAAAAAAATTTAATAATTACTTAAAATTTTTCAAAAATATTGGAGTTAAAATGTAACTGATTTTTAAACCTTTCAAGATTTTATACAATAAATGTCCAAAGATATAACGAGGAAAAATTGGAATGGTTTTTAGGATAACCAGAAAAATGGTTTCAGAACTGCAATATTGTCGTGAAATGTACATATTAGATACAATTGAAATTTCTTGTGGCTTAATTCACTGTCAATAAAACAAACACAACTACTCTGAAAAGTTTTTCATTCACAAATCTCTCAAACCTTTAAAATTTTATTTCCAATTTAAGTTTTCATCAATTGTTCATCCACAAATTGTTTGTTCATTATTTTATATTTTGTATGCATTTATTTTATGCATCAAGAAATTATCGAGCGTAAAATCGTTTCTTTGCTCCTGATTCTTATAAAAAGTGTTTGAATATTTCATTGAGACTAAGTTGGCCGATGCTGAAATACATAATTCGAAATTCTTCTCAAAATTTAAACAACCTTTCCTTTTTTTTTAAATCTCAGAACTGTTTCCAGCTTCCATGCAGCATCTTTTGTTCAAATATTAAACTTTTTTTGAGGTAGGCACCTATAATAACTTTCAAATTAATTTGTTGAAGTTGTGATGGTTTTGTGGCAGCCTGAGAGATGGCGCCACACGCTTCGTACTACATCACTGAACCCGAAAGAGGGCGCTCTATAAAAATTTGTTGAAAACAGCTACGCAAATTTTAATACACAGTGGAATATCATTCTGGAAGAAAAAAATTGGGAAATATGATACAAATAAACGTCGAAGAAAGGTGAGGAAACGCGTAGAATTTGAAATTTGCAAAGACGCTAACTGTAATATAAAGCGCCATCTATGAAATCATTTCCCAATCAAGGAACTATAACGATTTATGAATGAAGCAATCTTCACTCCTTTTTTTAAACACCCTGGTATTCAAAAATGGGGAATTAATAAGAGAATGTTGCACATAGATAGAGGATTCGAAATGAGTTGGTCTGGTTTCCTTCTAGAGGATTCTATTCGTGGTATTCATTTTGAAAGAGAAGGGGCAATGGTTCGTAGTAGGCGCCATCTGTTCCTCCCTATTCAAACTGCTCGACTTTCGCTGCAGATTCCTTGAATAAGTAAAGAATTTTGACAGAGTACTTTTCATTGTTATCTCAGAGTATAAAAATAAATTAAATTTTGAAAATTCACCGTAACAGTTGCACCAACCACATTAGGATGATTTTCAGAAGAAAATCATTTCGATGCATTTCATTTTCAAGGACCCAATCGGCAGAGATACCACCTTGATACTAATCGACGGCCTTGAGTTTTTCTGTTAATTGTATTTGAATGAGCCTCAAGACTTAAGTCTTTAGACAAAATACGGTGTAAGTTTGTTTTAGGAATGAATAATCTTCAAGATCGACGAGGACTCGACAAACCTGGGCTTTCGTCAACATTACTAAGCACAGGAGCGATATTCTCAGTTGTTCTTCAGCGACGCACACAGTTTCAATTCTTCACATTACTAATTTGTCCCAATATCTCAAATTTTTCCACCAGTTTCACTATATTGCCGGCTGAGAACTTGCTTCACAATGACTCAAAAAGGTTTTAGTTTTGTGAACTGTGACTGCAATATTTTCACCATATTATTAGTGAATTTAAACGATTTCAAAGCGTAGTTAAAGCGTGTATTAATCTATTTTTAATGATGACACCTTCAAAAGTGATTGCGGACTATTAAAAATGAAACTTCTTATTGGAAAATCCTTTGTTCATATATCCTATAGTCAATTGAGATCTCCCCAATATTAAAATTTTTAAGATCTACTCCTAATACCTATATCGGCTATATCTGGAAGTTTTCAACATCCATGTATCTGATAATGTGCAAACGAGATCTTAACCAGCTTAAATTTTCAAATAGCGAAATAAACGAAACGAGACAGCCTCATGTTTTATTTTATTTAAATTCGAAATACATTTCGCTATTTTTGAGCGCCAGAGATATTTTGGAAACTTTACCAAACGACCGATTTAGTCGGAACCATTCGATGACAGCGAAGAATTTTCGTCGAATAACTCTAAACCTCTTACCCTTGTCCCATAAAAGTCATCCTCGATAAATAAGGCCAGGTTCATTCGTTAGAGGTGCCACATCATTTGAAATAAATGTCTTCACGTCGGGCATTCGTTATCTTCGGGTAATTAAAAAAATGTAACGCTAATGTTCCTTTGTTTATGACGCGAGCTGTGTTGGAGTTTGGCAAGAAAGATTAATTTTAAAAGTTGTCCCGTGTTTCACCCACTTCAAACCCCCGCCAAACGTTCATCGGATGTTGACGCACGGTCTGAGATGACATTCGTTGGTCTTAGAGGAATTCTAAGATGCTTCGATGGATTTTATGATCTTGCTATATCATGATCAAAAATTGAATAACACTTATCAAGCCAAGGAAAGTTGCAACATCTCCTAAGTAACACATAAAGGCCCCTTGAGATCAAATTTGAGACGAAAATTTTCCAATAAAATAAAAACAAAGTATTTTCTTCTAAAATATTTGATTGTCTGCGACAATTGTTTGACTGATGATATTTCATTTTATTTATAATGAATTTCCGCCAATTAAGAACTGAATCAATTAAATACGAAAATTTTTCACTACAGATAATGAATGATTTGAAAACAATAGATCATTAATAAACAAAAAGATGTAACAACTGCCATTCAAGAACGTTACTTGAGAGTTACTTCGTTGAGACAACGGTTTGCAACCGCTCGCCTCCTTCAAAATCAGCTTGAGCAAACTCATGGGGTGCAAATTAGAACTCAGACAATAAAAAATCGCCTCAGAGAATATGATTTGAGGCCTCGTGTCGCAGCAAGAAGCCCAGTTCTTACCCTAGCCCATCGAAGGGCGCGTTTGGATTTTGCGAGAGAGCATATCCATTGGGAAGAGGCTGATTGGGAGAGAGTTCTCTTCACAGATGAGTCTAGATTCTGCCTCTACCATTGTGAAATACGTTCCCTTGTATACAGAGGTCCACATGAAAGATATGCTCAGTGCAATTTCCTGAATACTACTGGTTTCGGGGGAGGATGGATTATGGTATGGGGTGGAATATCTTTGACTGCTCGCACAGACCTAGTGGTCGTTGATAATGGAGCTATGAATGCTGATAGGTATATAAGGAATATTCTTGAAGAGCATGTAGTGCCATTTGCCCCATACATTGGTGAAAATTGCATTTTTATGGACGATAATGCCCGACCCAATCGTGCGTGCATCGTTTAGGAGTACCTTGAAGAGGTTGAAGTCTCTCGAATGGAATGGCCAGCAAGAAGTCCAGCTCTCAATCCGATTGAACAGGTTTGGGACACCCTCAATAGAAGGCTGAGAAGTTCAGAAAATCATCCAACTACTCTTAATGACTTAGGAATCCAACTCAGAGAAATCAGGAAAGGATTAGATCAGAACATTTCAAAATCACTCATTTTGAGTATGAACCGTCGTTGCCGAGCTGTAATTAACACAAGGGGTGGAAATACCAAGTATTAAATCACTTATCAGCATTCCAGTATTTTGAAAATTGCTTATTTCTCTTCTTTCACATATGATTCGGTGAAATCCTGAATTTTTCTTCCATTTGATGTGTCTTGGTTCGTTCAAAACCTTCCCGAGAGAACATAAAAAATAAGTTATAAAGTCAATGTAGAGTTAACTTTCATTAAAATAGATTTTCATAATGTGCGTTAATTTTTTTGCGCAGTGTATATCAGAAATTTAGAAAACAAACTTCAAGCGCGCCAAACGACGTGAAACAACCGATGACACTAGGAGAGCAAAAGTTGCCAAACCTTGAATTTATTCATAACGATATAGTAAAATTGCGGATTTGAAAAAATATCACAATCCGACAACGTAATCTAACCATTTTGGGGACATTTAAAATTTGCGTATACTTCCTCTACCTATATGTTTATTATTCTATGGATCTAGACGCACAAAAACGTCTTATAATTCATAGAGTATGATTTATCATAGAATATGAACATCTAGGCGTTTTTTCGCTTCGAACATTAATGTTCATTATAGAATATTGAATCAAAATCTCAATTTTAAATTCAAATAGATCCAGTTATTAAGAAACGTCTAAAAGCCACTCGAATTATATGGTGCGCACTGCAAAATTTTTAGGATCTCAATATCTCTCGTTCCACTGATCTGTTTTTGATGAAATTTAGGTATTCAGGTTGAGATATAAGTAATTCAACAGGAAGTTCAGCTCTTCCGAATATACCAAAAACGAAAAAACCCCCATTAGCATATTGCTTTTTCATCTGTTCCCAACAATTCTACCAACAACAACAAATAAATACACCGATATTAATAACACAAACAGTTCCCAAAAACCCATCACCGTTTCTTTCATGAAACAATATATCGCTAATGAAAGCGACCGCTCCAAGCTGTTTACCCATGGACAACATCCTCGGAACACCCAGGCGCCGGGATCCCACCAAAAACAAAAGATGTTCTGCGGGGGTGATTCAATTTTAAACAAATCAGCGGGAAGGCATCAAGACATCAAAGCCGAAGAGAGCCTGCTTTGTTATTTACGAGGTGTCCGCTGGCAGTTGTCGGTTATATGTTTTTCCGAACAGAAATAGATATATTGCGGCTTCGGTTAACGGGGAAAATCTCTAGGAATTAGGAAACTGGATAAATTACAAGACGTCAGCGATGATTTAGTTAGGTACGTTACAATGGAACAGCTTTGACAAACTTTGTTTTCAAATTTTTTCGTTTGACAAATGTCGTACAAGAGTGGGTTTTGGTATAATGATATTGTTGTATGGTTGAGTAGTGGACGAGGAATGATGTCTGGTTTTACGATGTTACTAAAATTGTAGTAATTGTGTCGATTTATTATTTTGGTACACTGCAAAATTCACATTTTTATATAATGTGGAGTAAGGTCAGGTTAGTCAACATTTATCAAGTACAGCTGGACCCATTTTCATGATCTTTGATTAGGTGGATTCATATCAGACTAAAGTAGTAGAATATAATTATCAAAACATCAGAAAATATCAGGTGTACAACTTTGCTTCCGCCGTTTTGCAATAGATAGCTGTAGCGGTAAGTGGTAGTCGAAATAAATAGATCGTAGATGTCATACAAATAGCTTAGGTATTCGTAAACACAACGCCATCGAAATATTAGTGGATTTGTATCTTCATCATAATGTTATTCTTGATTAAATATGTCAGCTTACTAGCCACAATCTCGTCATTTGCGGAAGGTTTTGATTTTCTGCTTTAATACAATGCGCAAAAAAATTAACGCACATTCTGAAAATCTCAATTTTAATGAATGTTAACTCTACATTGACTTTATAACTTATTTTTTATGTTTTCTCGGGAAGGTTTTGAACGAAACAAGACACATTAAATGGAAGAAAAATTCAGGATTTCACCGAATCTTATGTGAAAGAAGAGAAATAAACAATTTTCAAAATACTGGAATGCTGATAAGTGATTTAATACTTGGTATTTCCACCCCTTGCGTTAATTACAGCTCGGCAACGACGGTTCATACTCAAAATGAGTGATTTTAAAATGTTCAGTTGTTACCCGTGGTCTACCCTGTCCTGGTCTTCGGACATTCATACCTGTCTCCCTGAATCGCTGCAACATTCTGGACACACTTGTATGGGAAACTCCAAACCTTTCTGCAATTCTTGTGTATGTCCACCCTTCTTCTCGCAAAACTACCGCTTGGGCACATTCCTCTTGGGTCAAATTGCGTGTTTCGCGTTGCATAGCGATCGAGTGTAGAAAATTAAACGAAAGAAAAACTATTGATCGAGAACAACTGATTTCAGAATGGAACCAATACATTCAAAATCTGATAATCTCATCTTTTTTATTCCTGCTGGGAAAAAACATCTGTATTGAAGAAAAACGTTGAAAGTGGATAACATATGCATGCATAATTCTGATAAAAATATTTATCATTGAGAACACCTTCAGTTGTAGAATAAATTTGAGATTTCCATAATGTGCATTAATTTTTTTGCGCAGTGTATGAAAAAATTTGAGGCTCAGGCTCATCGAATGCTCTCAAATACCTATGGTGAGGCCGCTATTAGTGAAAATGTGACTGGAGACTGAATTTTAAGCCATTTTTCTTCCTAATAATTTTCCATCTGGATATGCTATCAAATTTCGACGTCCCTCAATGGGGATTCTATATTGTTCATCATTAGAGAAAAGACTATTGTGCATTTGAAATTGAAATGGTAAAAAATAAAAATTTCGGTTTTATTTTTTGAGAGATAAATTCGATGGCACTTCTACTTATTCGAAGATTTTTTCCAAAATCGAAGATATAACGATGAGGCGATGAAGATCAACACCCACTCGTTAGAATCAGTTTGCCGAAATGTCTAGGACGAGCACAAAAGCGTCCATAATTACAGTCAGAGGTAGAAACGAAACGTCGAACGGCCTGCCAAAAGACGTCTGATCTATCATTAGCAGCCTGCTAAACCCATACAGGACTGTTTTAAATCAAAGAGATTGCACTTGGGCACCCACACAGGCAATCGGAACATTTAAAAGGGAATAATTACAAATGCCAACAAAGATCTAATTGGCGGGTTGCTTTAAGACGAAAATGCGAGTTATAATTGTTCGCCTTCAGCGCAGGTCTAGACGTTTTTCGGCCCGGCCGTATTGTCTCGGGAAGGTTCTCCGCACCAAACCGTTTTTTAATGTTTATAATATGCGACCTGAACAAACACTATCATTACCAAATTATTATTTTTTCTGAAAGATGATAACCGTTATTTCGTTTTATAATGGAAAATTATTATTTTAGTTGATCGCCCTTTCAAATTATGCCGACGATAAGTATTATTTTTCTGCCGTTCGCTTTGTGGTACCACGGAATTTTGCATATAATGCCTTTTATTAGCATCTCGAATTTGGCCATCAACTGAAATTTATTCGGGATCTTAATTTTTCTCTGTGGCGTTTTGACGATAAAGAGCATTCCGGCTCTGAGAATTGGATTACGTTATTTTTTAACGATCGTGAATCATAATCCTTGTTCTATTAAATGAAAGGCGTGTGAAACTAAAGATTAAAGCACATTGTGGATTGAATAAGTGTGTTTATAGTCCTTTTATCGTGGACGGCTAACTTTTTGAATTCTGTGAAGTTTTCGTAAGTAATTGCACAAGTGCATCAAAATTACCGATAATTTTGCATGACAGCGTGTTGTCATGAAAACTGCATGAGTTCACCCTCCACTTTCGGTGTCGGGATCTTTCTCCAAAAATGAAAATGACCGAATGCAGTTTTTCAAAGAAAACACGCTGGAATGCGAAATTATCTGTTTGGGCATCTCAATACTTGCTTTACTATTTTCTTCATCACGTAGTGAGGTATTTTGCGTTGAAATATGTAAAGGGTGTTTTTTAGAGCTATAGAACTTCAAATTGCAATAAAACAACGATGGATTATTCGATTGACATGAATTTTATTAATCCGCAAGATAATCTTGTGGCATAACATTTTAATTATGATTTCTGGCATATGACCGCCACGGCTGGCTCGGATGTAGTCCAATCTGGACGTCCAATTTTCGATGACTTTTTCCAACATTTGTGGCCGTATATCGGCAATAACACGGCGAATGTTGTCTTCCAAATTGTCAAGGGTTTGTGGCTTATCCGCATAGAGCAATGACTTTACATAGCCCCATAGAAAGTCTAGCTGTGTTAAATCACAAGATCCTGGAGGCCAATTCACAGGTCCAAAACGTGAAATTAGGCGGTCACCAAACGTGTCTTTCAATAAATCGATTGTGGCACGAGCTGTGTGACATGTTGCGCCGTCTTGTTGGAACCACAGCTCTTGGACATCATGGTTGTTCAATTCAGGAATGAAAAAGTTAGTAATCATGGCTCTATACCGATCACCATTGACTGTAACGTTCTGGCCATCATCGTTTTTGAAGAAGTACGGACCAATGATTCCACCAGCCCATAAAGCGCACCAAACAGTCAGTTTTTCTGGATGTAACGGTGTTTCGACATACTCTTGAGGATTAGCTTCACTCCAAATGCGGCAGTTTTGTTTGTTGACGTAGCCATTCAACCAGAAGTGCGCTTCATCGCTAAACAAAATTCGCTTATGAAAATCGGGATACGTATTCCGCACAGAACCATTATTTTCGAAATGAAATTGCACTATTTGCAAGCATTGTTCAGGCATGATATTCATGATGAATTGCCAAACCAAACTGAGAATAAATCACTTGACAGCTGTTAAATCGGCCGCCATCTTGAACAGTAATGCCAACTTAAAGTTATATACCTCGAAAAAAACACCCTTTACATATTTTAACACAAAATACCTCACTACGTGATGAAGAAAATAGTAAAGCAAGTATTGAGATGCTGAAATTGTTTATCAGTTACTTCTAAACACAAGTGTTAATATTATTATCAGCAGAAACAATCAATTGATCAACTGCAAAACGTGTATTTCATGATGCTACAAGATCCGCTTGAATATTTCGTAACTTTCAGAAAAATTAAATTTTTCCAAAACGTCACCACTTCGAGGTTTCCCAGGATCTATAGGTGCTCGTGAATTCGTCTAGATCTAGAGCCCGAAGGAACACCGACTTAATTGTTTATGATCGGAGTAAATTGTGTTCCCAAACCGCCGATAATGCCTAGGTTATGGATGGCAAACACAGGGAGAATGTTTGAAACAAGCATGTTTGCCGTTTGTTGGGTGGCAACGCCCAGATTTACAAGAGTGCATTATGTTGTTCTCGATCTTGTTATTGGCTCTCGCTAATTAAAATAGATATATCCGGGAACTGGCGCGATCCGACGGTGTTTTCTCTTGGAATTCGGTATTTTCGCCTATCTGCAATTGTTGATTAGGCTTTCTGATTGGAAAGTTGCAATTAACTGTGTTTTAAACTCACTATATGAATGCTAACTCGCTTTTTGCAACTCTTATGAAGAAGTTCGTCGCAAAAAAACGCCTAGGTGTTCATTGTCTATAAAAATAATTATACTCTATGGTAACTTAGAATGTTAAAGCGTTTTTATGCGATGAATTTCCGTCTGGCTCTAATTCAATCATGGTCTTGCAGAGGTCCTCGTAATAAAACGCCTCATTATGATATTCTATGATTCGGCATAAATGTCTAAGACGTTTTTTCGCGACAAACTTTCCTTTTGAATGTGACAATACGCGTGTGATGACGTCACACACCGCCATTTTAGTTCTTCTGACAGTGTTTGGAATCCAAACAAACAAATTGTCATTCAAAGTAGTACGTTGCCGTTGAAGAAATTGGCTTATTTTGATAAATAAGATTATTTAAGGAACGATTTTACTATTAATTGATAGACAGAAGGAACGAGATTAATGCCAGAAAGTTCGAACTTGAAGTTCAACTAATAAACACGGCTTTTTACAAAATCTGGGGAATGATACAGGATTCAAACTTACTGGTATTAACCCCGTTCCTTCTGTCTATCAATTAATACCGAAAGCGTTCCTCAAATTCTCTTATTTATGAAAATAAGCCAATTCCTTCAACGACACCGTACTAATTTGAATGACAATTTATTTGTTTGGATTCCGAACACTGACAGGAGAATCAAAAATGGCGGTGTGTGACGTCACACTAATAGAGCATATTTCCAACTTTTTTTTTTTCGTCGCGAAAAAAACGTAAGTGGAGAAGTTTTGTAACCCAGAATTCCAGCAATATCAAGACGGCAAAATTCGGTCATGCGTCTCAAGTAATTGAATCCAACTTCTTCGCAGACATCGCCCCAAAATCGCAATCCAAATTGAGGGGCGGATCCAATCGTGGTCTCAAGAATGATACATCATAAAAAGAATGACCTGTTTAAGGGAAACAACTGAAGAAGAAAGGTCCTAGTCACGATAACATGTTCTTGCGTCGGGTACTACCGTTAATGAGGTTTTTATAACCTAACCCCGAGGTTAATTCATATGTAATTTAAGAGGAATTTCGTTCTATAAAGCCGCCCACACAACCAGTTTAATAAGGTTCTGTAACGACTATCTTTTCGGAGATTGAAGTAGTTCGGTTGATTATAGAGTTTGAGTGAAAAAAATTTAACGGCTTTCTTGCTCTTCCTTACTCCGTCCGATGGAGTTATTACAGCTTGCGTCTTGCAAGGAGTGACCACACAAAAATACTTACTACATTAAACACTTGTTCACAATGTGAATATGAAATTATTAAAATCATTTTCAATCATGATTAATATAAATATAACCATTTTTGTTATTTTCTTTACAAGACTGCGATTACTGTTCAAGATGGCGACCGATTCAGCAGCTGTCAAGTGATTTATTCTCAGTTTGGTTTGGCAATTCATCATGAATAGACTCACGCCTGAACAACGCTTGCAAATAGTGCAATTTCATTTCGAAAATAATGGTTGTGTGGAATACGTATCGCGCACTACGTCCATTTTATTTTGTTTAGCGATGAAGCGCACTTCTGGTTGAATGGCTACGTCAACAAACAAAACTGCCGCATTTGGAGTGAAGCTAATCCTCAAGTGTATGTCGAAACACCGTTACATCCAGAAAAACTGACTGTTTAGTGCGCTTTATGGGCTGGTGGAATCATTGGTCCGTACTTCTTCAAAAACGATGATGGCCAGAACGTTACAGTCAATGGTGATCGGTATAGAGCCATGATTTCTAACTTTTTCATTCTGAATTGAACAACCATGATGTCCAGGAGCTGTGGTTCCAACAAGACGGCGCAACATGTCACACAGCTCGTGCCACAATCGTTTGGTGACCGCCTCATTTCACGTTTTGGACTTGTGAATTGGCCTCCAAGATCTTGTGATTTAACACCGCTAGACTACTTTCTGTGGGCCAATGTAAAGTCATTGGTCTATGCGGATAAGCCACAAACCCTTGACCATTTGGAAGACAATATTCGCCGTGTTATTGCCGATATACGGCCACAAATGTTGGAAAAAGTCATCGAAAATTGGACGTCCAGATTGGACTACATCCGAGCCAGCCATGGCGGTCATATGCCAGAAATCATATTTAAAATGTAATGCCACAAGATTATCTTGCGGATAAATGAAATTCATGTCAATCGAATAATCCATAGTTGTTTTATTGCAATTTAAAGTTCTATAGCTCTAAAAAACAGCCTTTACTTAATACCCTATGATTCGTTTGTGTATATAAACATCAAGGCATTCTTTGTGCGGTGAACTCTACGAGGTTTAATATTGTCACATTAAAAAGGGAAGTTTGTAGCGAAAAAACGTCTTAGACATTCATGCCCAATCATAGAATATCGTAAGAAGGCGTTTTATTACGACAAACTTTACAAGACCACGAAGAAAAGTCCATAGAGTATGATTCGTCATAGAATATCAACACCTAGGCGTTTTTTTGCGACATACATTGCTTTTTGTCATTTGAAGAATGCCATGCTTTGGACTGTACCTTCTTTTCTCTAATTCTGTGGTTATTCCGTTCATTCTTCCACATCTTGTGGAACAAAATCGTGCGAGAATATATCAGAAACGCATAGTTTTCATGGTTATATTTTATTATTCTATGTTGGTACTCCGAACTTTCCGCCACGGCTTTATCTGTCAATTCATCAATTTGCCTTAAAGAAATCAGTTCTGCCAACCAACATTTTTCAATGCAAAAATCACTAAAATATATTTATGGAAATATTTCATTAATTTCAATGAAAATGCAATGAATTAGAGAAAATAATGTATAATACTCGTACAGAAGGCTCATTCTACCACTCGTTCATTCCAAAACTCGCCACTTCGTGGCTCGTTTTTGAATTTTGAACTCGTGGAAGAATATCAATGCCTTCTGCACTTGTATTATGAATAACTATTCTACAATATCTTCGCTTGATGATTATGACAACTGTTCAACCTTAACCCGATACAATCCCTCGATCCCCAATAGTAGCACTTTCAATCCGTTCCCCCTTCACCGCTCCAAAAATAATAATGACTTATGCCCGGACAACACGCTACTTGAGAAAAAAGGTGACTGAAACAGGGACCAGGCGGCGTGTAAATGCAAATATCTGAGTTATAGCCAAAAGATATTAGTAAATAACATGGAGCATAATAGTGGCAACTAGATTTATCGGCAAAGATTGCATGTATGTTCATTGTAGGGAAGATCTCGGACATTAATAATACAATTAATATTCTAGCTCGCCGAGTCACGAGCGGAGCTCTCTTGATCACGTCGTTTCTCGTTTCGGTCAGGTGAATGTGGACTGAAAGGGCGCATTTGTTGTGCCTCGCCCAGTGGTGAACGGGCGATTCAATTATTGCTGGAAAAATTTTGTTGTAACGGTATGTTGATAGGAAAAGTATTTTGAAAGTAAAACGGCGGATTTTATAGAGTGGTTTGTTTACTAGTTACTTCTATCTTACGGAGTTAAGTCCCGGGCCTGGCATACAGATGGCACCACTAGGACGATACAACTCGTTAGTACCAAGTTTCAAAAGATGCGTGTCAACATTTCGAAACATTGAGTTGAGTTCGTTACATTTATTGTTGTTTGAGAAATGGATAAAAACGAGTTTCGTGTATTGATCAAACACTGTGTTATTCAGAATCTGCTCCATCGACAACAATGATTAAAAGGTGGGATTTTTGCATGCTATATTTTTCATTGAGTTTCATAAAAAAATGAAAACCATCAACAGTAAACATAACGCTATTGTATGAATTAAATGCAGAAATGAAGAAGAAATGTCCCCAAATGTAAATGAAAAAAATCCTTCTTCACTAAGATAATCCTCCTTGTCGCGAATCAACTAAAACCATTGCACCTTCCAAATAATGCTTGACCATACCAGCTTATTCTCCAAATCTGGTTCACAGTGATTACTGGCTTTTTGCAGAACTCAAAAGAAAGCTCCAGGGAAAGAAATTTGTTTCTAATGAAGAAGCCGAGGTTGCCCCATCAAACAACCAAGTGCGTTGCAAAAAAATGCCTAGGTATTCACATCCTCTGACGAATCATTCTCTATGGTAACTTAGAATGTTAAGGCGTTTTTGGGCGACGAGTTAGTTGTAATAAAACGTTTTCATGATATTCTATGATTCGGCATAAATGTCTAAGACGTTTTTTGCGACAAACTTTCCTTTTGCAGTATTAACTAAGTTCTATTTTTTGAAAGATAAATCATAATTGAAAATGATTTTATATGCGCATTTATATTCTGGGAGAATCGAAGACTCTGTAACTAAATATCCTCAACTAAAGAACATCTGAATAAGGGAAGTTCAATCATTTTATCCAAAATAACCTCAGATTTCTAAATTCAATAATAAAAAATGGCAAGATCCCAATATTTATGATCTTTGATTTTTTGATTTGGTCTCTGACCCGAAAAACATCGATACCATAAAATCAAAATTGAGGAATCCACTGAAATGAACTCAGGAGCTCTTGAGCGCATGTTCATCCATAGGCCAATTGTACCCTTGGAGACCACAAACTTAATATAGTTATTGGATCAAATTTGAGAACGAATTAGTCATAATTGAGTAGAACCTCATCGTATAAGACCATTATCAGCTCATAGTTTGAAAATTACAGAGATTGTGACGAAATGAAAGGTTCACACTTACAGAGAACATGGCTGATCTGAGTTGTGTGATAGTGTGATATACAGGGTGGCCATTTGAAAACGAAACAGACGAGATTACAGACGAAATAAAGTTTTTCGATAGAAATGCTCGGACAGATCGATTTCTGTTTCGAGGGGGACAACTTAAGATGTAGGTTACGGACGCATAGCGCTTCAACCCTTGCTGCTACAACCCTCACCCCCAAATTTTGAATAGGGAAGATGGGGTGAGTGATACCTCAATTTAAAGGTATTTTTATACTGATTTCAGCACAGTAATTGTTTTTTCATTTAGTTCTCGAAATATTCTTAACTAAGTATTTGAAAATGAAGTGATGTTTTCATGGCCCTCGAGTAATCGACATTTTGAGCTTCAAAACAACCATGACTGTGTCTTCCTTCCTAACTAACTAACGCATGAATATTTCGAGAACTAATGCATAAAATGAAAAAACAATTACTTTTAAAGGTTATAGGACTTCGACAATCAATATTAAGTTGCAGAATATAGGTTTTTATGTCGATAATTAAAAAATGTTATTCTTCCAAACGATCTCAAAAACCTTTCATTGGAAATAATACACCTGATGCACACTCTATTAGATCATCCTCTTGTTTGTCACTTCGAACTGAAACTAATGTAAAAACATCCAACAATTGGCATTAGCAGACAAAAACAAGAAATCATTTCCCAGAACTCAGAAACATTAATTACTTCTACCTCTTCGTGTCCCTCCAAACACATCATTACAGCAATTGCTGGACCAGAAGTGGCACAAATCCAAGACGAATCGTCTAAAAGGGGGGAAAACAACGACGATAAATCAAAAACAATTCATTTCGAGTCAACGTTTAAGAGCATCGCGTGTTCTGCTCGAATCCCGCCGAACGTATAATTTTTTTCTAGAGGGTGGGGAAATTTAAAGAGCTATTGAGCGGTGTTTTTCGTTGCCCCGGGCGATGAGGATGCTGCAGGACTGAAAACTGAACGATTATAACGCGCGTGGGTCCCTAAACGTCTAATTGCAGAGTGTCTGCGGGAATCTAGAAATCCAAGGTGTAATTAGATGGTGAATTGTGAGTGGAAGTCTCGGTATGAATTCTAATGGCGAGATTATTTAAGGAAATTCAAAGAGATGAAGGGAGGGAAATTGAAAGGGATAACTTTCCTAGGCCTCTGTAAGACCTCTCAGAAGCTAATAGAGCTTGCGCGAGTTAAGATTAAAGGCAGGTTTGGAATAGCCAACCTGCTGACCCGATTTGAGTACCCTCGATTTTTTGCACTGAGCTGGCACCAATACATTTTATGGGTAAAATTTCAATGATATTGAATATTGGCTCATAATAATGAATGTGTACAAATTGAATCAGATAAAGAAGATACATAGGCGTACAACTTTGCTTCCGCCATGTTTCCGAAATTGGAGGCTTTATTGTAAAAAACTGGTCATACATTTATGATTCAAAGTATTGTCCATTGCTGGCCTTTACTTTCTCTCATCTTTCGGGAAGCATAGGAATCCAGCGTTGAAAAAACTGGTCATCTTTTGCAGCGATCCACAAATCGATCCAATTTTTTACTGCTGGTCAGCCAGGCCGTGTGTCATTGATTGAAACAAGTGATAGTCCGAGGGAGCAACGTCTGGAGAATACGGCGGGTGGGGTAGGACTTCCCATTTCAACGTTTCCAAGTATGTCTTGACCTCTTTCGCAACATGAGGTCGAGCAATTCATGCTGTAAAATCACTTTATCAATATCTTTCGTTGTATTGCAGCCGTTTGTCTCTCAATCCTCGACTCGAACGCATTAATTGCGTTCGATAACGATCACCTGTGATTGTTTCAGTCGGTTTTCAACAACTCATATGCATGGCCGGGATATCCCCATGATTTTCTGCGTTTGTATCAACGCAATGAACCCATTTTTTGTCTCTAGTTACAATGCTATGAAGAAATCCCTTCCCTCTTCGCCTTGCAAGCAGCTGTTCACAAGCAAACCCCGTTCAACTCGTACGCACCCAATTTCCTTGTTATTGAATAATTTCCATGACTTTCAGGCGTTTTGAAATTGCTTGTTGCGTCACTCCAAATCATCCTGTCAATTCTTGTTCCGTTTGCAACGAGTCTTGATCAAGTAATGCCTTCAATTCTGTATCTTCGAAAACCTTCTCTCTTCCACCGTCATGCTGCTCTTCAATGTCGAAATCACCGTTCTTGAAGCGTTGAAACCTCTCTCGGCATGTTATTTCACTAATAGCGGCCTCACCATAGGTATTTGAGAGCATTCGATGAGCTTCAGCCGCAGATTATTCATATTAAAGCAGAAACTTAAAACCTCCCGCAAATTATGAGAATTTGGCTCGTAAGCTGACATGTTTAATCGAGAACTTTATGATACAGACACAAATGGACTAATATTTCAATTGTGTTAGGGTCACGAATACCTAAGCTTATTGTATGGCATCTACAATCAATTTATTGCGATTACCACTCACCGCTACAGCCATCTATTGCGAAACAGCGGTAGCAAAGTTGTACCGGGTTTTTCACCATAATTTGATCCCCCTTTAACTTTGTTACTAAAAGAGGTACAAAAAATTTTTTCAACAAAAGTTTCACGAAATCGACTAGTGTTTTCTAAAATGATTTCAAAAAATCAAATATATATAGAGTGGGCAACATATTGAATGCAACTTCATTTTTTTCAAATCGAGCACCCTGTATATTTTTCTATATTTGACTAGCTCTTCTTCCCCTGATCTCGAATATATAACATATTATGTTTGGTCTATCTCTCTTACCACAGAGTTTCATATTTTAAGAACCACCTAGCATGCTCAGTAATCAGTTTTCAAGTGGTAGGCTGCGATAACTCAAAATGCCCTTTTTAGAGTTCCAATTTATAGTGACAAACGTATGTCATATATCGTTAACAACGAGATAACTCAAAAAAGGGCATTTTGAGTTATCGCAGTCTACCACTTGAAAACTGATTACTGGAGCATGCTAGGTGATTCTTAAAATTTGAAACTCTGTAATACTCAGAATAAGAGAGATAGACCAAACATATGTTATATATTCGAAATCAGGGGAAAAAGAGCTAGTCAAATATAGAAAAATATACAGGGTGTTCCATTTGAAAAAATGAAGTTGCATTCAATATGTTGCCCACTCTGTATATATTTGATTTTTTGAAATCATTTTAGAAAACACTAGTCGATTTCGTGAAACTTTTGTTGAAAACATTTTTTGTACCTCTTTTAGTAACAAAGTTAAAGGGGGGTCAAATTATGGTGAAAAACCCGGTACACCTAATAATTACTAAAATTTTCTCAGGTCACTTTAAGAAATGTTGTCTGGAACCAAATTCGTAAAACATCTGCGCCACCAATTCAAGTTCGAATTTCAGTTCAACCAAGTTGTGTGTGTATGAGTACATAGCAGATTCGAAACGTACTCAACTCCGAGCTACTCTTCACATCTACATTAACGTCATATGCACCACAGAGCACCGTAAGTCATCACGCATGAATCTCCACCAAGTAACGGCGGAATCGATAAAGTAGTCATAGAATGCGTCGGCCGCGAATGAATCACTGAAATCTATGTACCCCGATGTCACATCTCATTGTCCGGCGACCACGAATAACTAAATCAACATTATGCTATTCTGTGCAAATCTCGAGGCATAGAAATAAGCCGCTTGAGTTGACGTCGGCCTCCTACTCTTTGTATTTTATTCATTGCGCATTCATGAAAACAGCTCAGTATTTACATCGCAATCTCCAGCCTTATGGTCATACAAATTATCAACTAAATGG
Source organism: Harmonia axyridis (assembly GCF_914767665.1). NCBI lineage: Eukaryota > Metazoa > Arthropoda > Insecta > Coleoptera > Coccinellidae > Harmonia > Harmonia axyridis. The sequence goes on from NC_059502.1 coordinate 2,833,078, forward strand.
CAATTTATAAATTTCTACGGTGCTCTCTGTGTAGGTATTGAACTTTGGCGGCTCGACTTACAACTAAATAAATCGGGGAATGGTACGTTTCGCCTTTCATAGATGGTATAATGCCCTGGAGTGTATTCTTAACATCATCTTGGGAGATGGAAATGGGACCGTGGACAGCGTTCGCTTTTCCCGAGAGTTGTAATCAACTTCGATCGGCAGATTTATAACATACTCATCAAGAGAACGTCAGGAATTACTGTGGTGTCTTCTTCCTCTACAAGGTACCCAAAAAGAGTAGATGACAGCGAATGGGGTCGGCTAGTCAACAACCATGTATGTCGTTGATTTTTGGGTAGGTTCTTCAACTTTCTTAACGTAAAGTTCGTTGGACAAAAACGCCTTGTGAAGGGTGTTTTTTTCGAGGTATATAACTTTAAGTTGCCATTACTGTTCAAGATGACGACCGATTTAACAGCTTTCAATTGATTTATTCTCAGTTTGGTTTGGCAATTCATTATGAATAGACTCACGCATGAACAACGCTTGGAAATAGTGCAATTTCATTTCGAAAATAATGGTTCTGTGCGGAATACGTATCGCGCACTACGTCCATTAGCGATGAAGCGCACTTCTGGTTGAATGGCTACGCCAACAAACAAAACTGCCGCATTTGGAGTGAAGCTAATCCTCAAGTGTATGTCGAAACACCTTTACATCCAGAAAAACTGACTGTTTGGTGCGCTTTATGGGCTGGTGGAATCATACTTCTTCAAAAACGATGATGGCCAGAACGTTACAGTCAATGGTAATCGGTATAGAGCCATGATTACTAACTTTTTCATTCCTGAATTGAACAACCATGATGTCCAGGAGCTGTGGTTCCAACAAGACGGCGCAACATGTCACACAGCTCGTGTCACAATCGATTTAGTGAAAGACACGTTTGGTGACCGCCTAATTTCACGTTTTGGACTAGTGAATTGGCCTTCAAGATCTTGTGATTTAACACCGCTAAACTATTTTCTGTGGGGCTATGTAAAGTCATTGGTCTATGCGGATAAGAAACAAACCCTTGACCATTTGGAAGACAACATTCGCCGTGTTATTGCCGATATATGGATACAAATGTTGGAAAAAGTCATCGAAAATTGGACGTCCAGATTGGACTATATCCGAGCCAGCCGTGGTGGTCATATGCCAGAAATCATAATTAAAATGTAATGCCACAAGATTATCTTGCGGATAAATAAAATTCATGTCAATCGAATAATCCATCGTTGTTTTATTGCAATTTAAAGTTCTATAGCTCTAAAAAGAACACCGTTTAGTTCATACTGTATTATTCGTCTTTGTATACAAACGCCAAGGCGTTTTTTTAGCGATTGTCAATGTCAAAAGAAAATTTCGTCGCGAAAAAAAGCCTTAGACACTTATGTTGAATCATAGTATAGATTCAGACTAAAATTCGCCGCATAAAAACGCCTTAACATTCTATATTACCATAGATTATGATTCGTCATAGACTATGGACACCTAGGCGTTTTTTTGCGACGAACATTGCTGTTTTATGTGACAACTTCGGTGAACATTCTCAATTAGAGCCAAATTTTTTCCTGGAGTTTTCTTTTGAGGTCTGCAAAAAGCCAGTATTTACTTGGGGACATCTGGAACATCTGGATGTTCAGGCATCTGCCTGAACATCCAGGGTTGCGCATCCATCTGGATGCGCAACCCGTTCGATTTGACCATCTGTTTGATCGATTTATGAGCATTGTCTTGAAGAAAGAGAATTCTTCCTTCTGCATTTGAAGACGTTTTTTATGAATTTCTGCACTCAATCCATTCAATGACGTTTCGTAATATTCACCATTGATGGTTTTACCTTTGTCAAGTGGTTCTTCGACTACGTTTAGGGTTGTTGTCAATGAAGCAGAGTCTGACTAGCACTCATTAAGCAATTTCTTTGCTTCCACAGTAAATTTTACCTTAAAATACAGTGTTTCGTCAATTGAAGAAACTCGTTTTTATCCATTTATTAAACAACGATAAATGTAACCACACTTAATGTTTAATCATGTAAAAAAGTAGTATCGCATTTGAGTTGCTATCAGGGCCAGGACTAATTATTAAATTTCTGTTGTATCCTGTTCCTTGTTCTTAAACCTTGTCACCACCAGCCAAGAGACATATCAACAAACTTTACCCACTACCGTACGTTGCAAATGCGTATTGCCTACCCACATCTAAGAATCCAACTCCGCGAGTATTATAATTGGACGTCACATATCTAATATTTTTCGCTACCTAGCTGTCACTGTTAATACCTACATGAATATAAAGCAGCTAATTCTGGTAGCAACTGTCGTTAGACGTACCGTCTAGGATGCTAAGTTTTTTCCGGTTCATCGGATGGAATCTCTTTAATGATGAATGGGGGTAGAGATATTATACAGGGTGGGGCTGCCCATGATCGACTGCATTGGAGGTTCAGTCAATCATTTCTGGGAGACAGTGGCGGAGCTAGAGCGACTTTGTTGATGCGACAGTAAATTGTTGTTGTTTTTATAGGTGTGAAAGTGTGACTTTTTTTATGATGATGAATGTTTTTCATAACCAGTCGAATCACGAAAGAGACTTTTCTAAGAATGGTATCCAATCGATAGAATTTCAAAAAAAATTTCGAAAACAAAGAACAGCAAATACGTTTAGAAATATCTATAACAATAAGCGATTTGAATTGATATTTACGTATTTTAAAAAGAGTTTTTCTAATTCTTTATAACAAATCCATTCATACTGTCATATCTTGTAGAAAAAAAATCGTGCGAGAATATCTCAGTTTCCAACAGATTTTGTGGATATTTTTCATTATTTTATATTAGTACTCAGAACTCTACTGTCCCAGATTTATCAGTTATCAGAACTGTGATACAGGAAACAGTTCTGCCAACCAACATTTTTCAATGCAAAAATCAATAAACGATATTTTTGGAAATAATCCATTATTTCAATGAAAATTCAGTGAATTAAAGAAAATTATGTATAATTCTCGTACAGAAGGCTCATTCGAACAGTTGTTCATTCAAATCTTAAAACATTAATAAGAGGAACGGAAATCGCCTTCTAACTGATGCATTTGTTTTGATGCCAACATTCGTCGCTCCTTGTCTGACGGGACACTATAGCAGTAGCTTGACATAATTTGATTAATTTCGAAATTATCAATTAGTGCTCAATAATATAATTTATTCATAAAAATTATTTCCATTAGCGATGAAGCGCACTTCTGGTTGAATGGCTACGTCAACAAACAAAACAGCCGCATTTGGAGTGAAGCTAATCCTCAAGTGTATGTCGAAACACCGTTACATCCAGAAAAACTGACTGTTTTGGTGCGCTTTATGGGCTGGTGGAATCATTGGTCCGTACTTCTTCAAAAACGACGATGGCCAGAACGTTACAGTCAATTGTGATCGGTATAGAGCCATGATTGCTGACTTTTTCATTCCTGCATTGAACAACCATGATGTCCAGGAGCTGTGGTTCCAACAAGACGGCGCAACATGTCACCCAGCTCGTGCCACAATCGATTTATTGAAAGACACGTTTGGTGACCGCCTAATTTCACGTTTTGGACCTGTGAATTGGCCTCCAAGATCTTGTGATCTAACACCGCTAGACTACTTTCTGTGGGGCTATGTAAAGTCATTGGTCTTTGCGGATAAGCCACAAACCCTTGACCATTTGGAAGACAAGATTCGCCGTGTTATTGAGGTGTTAAGAGGTTTTCCTATAAAAAGATACAATTTAAAATGGTTATATCATCACGTTGTATATTTTGTTGTTATTTCTGATGACATTTGTACTCAAAAGGTTGTGCCGTTGAATCATGGATAGACATGCGACAATCTATGTTGTTTTTCCATGTGTTAGTATCAAACAAATAATGACAGAAGTGAGAAGACACACAAATAGATCCTCATGCTCTATGATGCCAAATGAAGTATCAGAGTTGCAATCACGCAGCCTAATTCTGTGCTCTATGGATGTACTTTCATTAAACAACACTCACATGCCTATATAATAGAAAGAGACACAGAGAAAGAAAGAAACGCAAGTCCCATGGGTAGACATAACGCATTTTTCTTTCGTGACGATTTCAACCAGTTCACTCCTACCGTAAGCAGCGTCGTTCTCGAATAAACTTCTTCATTCCAAACGGTAGAAGAAGCGTCGTCCATTAAATCAAACCATCCTCTTGAGATCTCATCCCATGGGACGAAATACGCCAACGGCACACTAGATCGTACGGCCGATCGTTACGGAACCATCGGGCGCGCAATTACACTACCGATAGTACGCAATCCTCCGGTCCAGATAGAGTTTATCTCTATCAGCGCGGTGGTCGGCTAGCTTATAGATTAAAATGAATAATATCCGCAATAATAATGTACGTTTATTAAGACGAGAGGAATGATCCATCCAAGCGCTGATTTATGCAGTTCATCAGTCATGTCTCGTATGATTTGCTGGCCTGGCTGTCTCGATTCCGAATAGTAACGAGCCTTCTGGAATGCCGCGCAGATGAGACTCCGTTCTGTGCACTTCTTCAGGAGGTTCGGTTGATAGAGGTTGAGATTGACTTCTTTTTATTCTATGGTTCGTTGTTTTCGCTGTTTTCGTCAGATCAGAAGGCAGTTCAGAATATGAAGGGGTTTCATTTTGAATAGCCTATCCATCTGTCACTTTTGACATTTGACAAGTCAAAATTAATCCATTAGTAAAAATAAAGGGTGTTTCTTTTAGAGCTAGAGAACTTTAAATTGCAATGAAACAACGATGGATTATTCGATTGACATGAATTTTATTTATCCGCAAGATAATCTTGTGGCATTATATTTTAAATATGATTTCTGGCATATGACCGCCACGGCTGGCTCGGATGTAGTCCAATCTGGACGTCCAATTTTCGATGACTTTTTACAACATTTGTGGCCGTATATCGGCAATAACACGGCGAATGTTGTCTTCCAAATGGTCAAGGGTTTGTGGCTTATCCGCATAGACTAATGACTTTACATAGCCCCACAGCAAGTAGTCTAGTGGTGTTAAATCACAAGATTTTGGAGGCCAATTCACAGGTCCAAAACGTGAAATTAGGTGATTAGGTGAAATCAATTGTAGCACGAGCTGTGTGACATGTTGCGCCGTCTTGTTGTCACCACAGCTCCTGGACATCATCGTTGTTCAATTCAGGAATAAAAAAGTTAGTAATCATGGCTCTATACCGATCATCATTGACTGTAACGTTCTGGCCATCATCGTTTTTGAAGAAGTACCGACCAATGATTCCACCAGCCCATAAAGCGCACCAAACAGTCAGTTTTTCTGGATGTAACGTTGTTTCGACATACACTTGAGGATTAGCATTGCACTATTTGCAAGCGTTGTTCAGGCGTGAGTCTATTCATGATGAATTGCCAAACCAAACTGAGAATAAACCACTTGACAGCTGTTAAATCGGTCGCCATCTTGAACAGTAATGCCAACTTGAAGTTATATACCTCGAAAAAAAACACCCGTTGTGACCTTGAAAATATCCGAGCATCACCTCCCTAAATAAAAGTCTACCAAAATCCTCTCCACCTTCACCAAATGTAACTAATATACCCGAAAACACGCAAAAGTAATCACAGCATCCTCCAACACGCCACTTGTATCCTGCCAAACGATAATAATGATTGGCCAGTCCATATGATTGCAGTCGGAACTTATACCGTTGAAAAAATGAAGGCAGTGATTGAAACTTCTTCGGTTTTCGGACAGGAAACGCTGGATTGTTATTAGCAGGATATTCTCGTTTTCGAGATAATTGATTGGCGGTTGTCGGTAAAGAAGAATGAATCAAAGTACGTATTTCCGTTCACAAGAGATGAAGAGGAGCGGTGATAATGCGTATTGGGAGGATGTTGTGTGGACCAAAAACAGGTGTGAGGTTGGAGAAAACTAATTTTACGTGAGCTGATTGATTGGATGAAAAACATTGCGAGTTACACACAATGGTTTTTCATTTCCTGCTATTTGATGAAATTACTCAATTAATATTGACGGAACTCTGTTGTTATTAATAATTATGCTGTAATAAGATGAAAGTCTAAAGATGTTGAATTACAAAATTTGAGAAATAAGGTAAGGTAACTTTCCATGCGAAATTGCGATTGTTTTGTTTCTTGTTTGGCACGTCTTGTCAATAACATAGACACATCTTCCAATTTCGTCCATAAAATCATTTCTCTAATTCTGTGGTTATTCCGTTCATTCTTCCACATCTTGTTGAACAAAATCGTTCGAGAATATATCAGAAACGCACAGTTTTCATGGTTATATTTTGTTATTATATGTTGGTACTCCGAACTTTCCGCCACGGCTTTATCTGTCAATTCATCAAATTGCCTCAAAGAAATCAGTTCTGCCAACCAACATTTTTCAATGCAAAAATCACTTAATGATATTTATGGCAATATTTCATTAATTTCAATAAAAATGCAATGAATTAGAGAAAATAATGTATAATACTCGTACAGAAGGCTCATTCTACCACTCGTTCATTCAAAAACTCGCCACTTCGTGGCTCGTTTTTGCATTTGAACTCGTGGAAGAATATCAATGCCTTCTGCACTTGTATTATAAATAACTATTATAGCCTGGTGGCACTCCTTGTTACAAATCTTTGAAAACCATAGTCATATTGAGCTAATTTCGTTACCAACTGCCTCACTACCCAGTTTATTCTCCAGATCTGGCGAATCTGATGAAGAAATAATTGCCGAGGTTGTCACATAAAAGAACAAAGTTTGTCTCAAAAAACGCCTTTAATGATTTTGCTATTGTAAAGTAATGAAAAAAGGATTCCTGATAAAGCATTCAACAATCAAATCAGGATTCTCCACGCCAAGGATTTTTATCATCGCAAGCATCTTCAGCTCCCATTGAAAGACAATTTTCCAGAGCTGCTCTTACAGTTAACAAAAACCTGCAATGGGTTAGGCGACACATCTATAAGAAGTCTCATGTGTTTTAGATCCTGGATGGAAAATTATGAAATCAAACAAAGCCTGGAAGTTTCTCAATATTGAAAAACTCCTTTTTTTATTGTTCTTCATTTTGTTATGATTTTTAGTTATTTAATGTTTCTATTTCGGAAAAGTTGATATTTTCGGTTCATTTATACAATTAGTTTAAAAATTGAAAGTGTTTTTTGCGAGGATCCTTCTCATTTTATCATTTTTTTATTGATGTGACACTATACAATAAAACTGCTAAAGTAGCTTGATATGATTCAAGTACTTGATAAATGAATACTGAAAAACTACTACTTGCTTTCAGCTTGACTTGAAATCAAGTCGAGTTCAAGCAAAGTTGCTTGAAAATCAATTGCCAAGCCAAGCCGTAAATCCCTATAAACAGCGGACTGTTCAAAGTGAAAAACTCTTTAATTCATGAAATCCAATTAACATGATTGGACCCAAAACTGATCCATGTTGTACTCCATATAATTTGATCCTAAATTTAGTATCTGAGCTGCTGCTTTTATGATTTCGCGTTTTGTACCGACAACATAATCTTTTCATGTGTGGGTGTCCAAAGATAGTCGCCACGATTAACCGAACAAGAACGATTTTTCTTAATTTTTTTTCTGTGGAAGCGACCCAAGCTACTCGACGAGTAGAAGAGATAACATCCGTATTTTTGATGTGGGACAGCAATAAATCGGGATCGGCTAAAGGCAACAATAACAAATAATTACAGATGAATTATCGCGTGAAACGGGCATAATACGAAATTATGTAATGCCTCTGCGATTTCAATCAGGTCGAGGTCCTAATCCGTGATTTACAAATTGAGCGTTTTCTTTATTGTGTGGCCGCCATTCTGAAGAAGGATTATCACTCAATTTATGGACTGCTGAAAGCGACAACAAAGTACGTTTCGCCGACTTCTACCTGGCTTAAAAGCGGACTCCACTCATTTTTTTTTCCTCTCACGCGAATTATTCTACCGAGTCGTTTGTGGGACACGGTGTAGAAAAAAAATGATGGATCGGGGGGATAGGATTAAATGCCTAACTGCACATTTTCCTGGTTTGAATTTGAAATTTTATCAATTAGTAATCATTAACTATCACAATCAACAAAAAAAAAATTGTGTTGGAAAAAATTAGTACAATACGAGGTACACACCCCATATATGATATTCAAGAATTCATGTTATATTAGGCCAATTGAAAAGTCCCCGGTCTAGGCACAGATGGCGGTGCTAGTATTGAATCCATATGATTTTTAGTTAGTATCAACCTTCAAACGATACGTGTCAAAATTTGACAGTAGTCCCACCATTAGTTTGTGAGATATTGCGTAATGAGTGTAGCTGCATTTGTTATTTGGAAAAAGATGAAAAAAAAAAGAATTTCGTGTGCTGATAAAATATTGCTTTTTAAAGGGAAAAAATACAATTGAAGCAAAATCTTGGCTTGATGAACAATTACCGGGCACCACCAACGTGGTGAAATGAGCACCGAAGACAGCGCTCAAAAAGAGGCTGCCACCGACGAAAAAATCAAAAAAGCTCACAAAATAATTTTGAATGACAGTAAAGTAAAGTTGATTGAGATAGCAGACATTGTGAAAATATCATCTGAACGCGTATATCATATCATTCACGAATATTTGTACATGAGAAAGCTGTGTGCAAAATAGGTGCCACGAGAGGTCACAATCGATCAAAAGCAACACCGTGTTAATGATTCTGAGCAGTGTTTGAAGCTGTTTAAGTGCAATAAACCTGAATTTTTGCGTCGATACGTGACAATGTATGAAACATCGCTCCATTATTTCACTCTGGAGTACAATCAACAGTCAGCTGAGTGGACTGCACACGAGGAACCGAATCCAAAGCGAGGAAAAACACAACAGTCAGCAGACAAGGTTATGACATCTTTTTTCTGGGATGCCCAAGGAATATATTCATTGATTACCTCCAAAAGGGCTAGACCATCAACAGCGATTATTATATAGCGTTATTGGATCGTTTAAAGGATGATGTTTCAACAAGACAATGCGCCGTGTCGCAATAGCAAAATTGCATGAATTGGGCTTCGAATTGCTTCTGCATCCGCTGTATTCGCCAGATCTGGCCCCCAGCGACTTTTTCCTGATCTCAGACCTCAAAAGAATGCTCGCTGGAAAGAAATTTAGCGCCAATGAAGCAATAATCGCCGAAACTGAAGCCTATTTTGCAGCGAAAGACAAATCGTACTACAAAAATGGTATCGAAAAGTTGGAAGATCGCTATAATCGCTGTATCGCCCTCGAAGGCAACTTTATTGAATAATAACATCGAATTTTGCCAAAACAAATGTGTTTTAATATAGTAAACCGGGGACTTTTCAATTGGCCTGTTATTGTGATGAGTTTTTTGATGAGTACTACGGTTTTTCAAAGATTCTTCTGCATCCTAAACCAAAAAATATTCCCCAAGACAGCGCCCGGCAACGTCTGTCGTAACCGCTCTGCTACAATTACCACAGTGGAGATATTAGGCGAGATCGAGGGTCCAGAAACGAGCATCAGCATCACAATGATCGCTCGAGGCGTTGTATCGGGCACAGATAATACGTGCCAGAAAGCAAACTGTAGTTATACCAGTACAGGGAGCGAGGAACTGGGCGAAAACGAGCGTAGAACAAAAAATGATAATTATATACGACAATCCGTCGTTTATGAGCACTCAACAGGGATGTTCAATTACCGAACTGGTCGTCTGGTATTATTTCCAATTGCTCTCTTCGAATTATGGGTTTGTTCTTCCTTTGTGTTGTGTTGGATACCACATGAATGGACGGGGTGTGGGATTTGTGCTATCGATATGATGATTATAGATTTTGTGGGATATAAAACTGTTTTTGTGGAAGATCACAGGGATTAGGTGGCTGGTTGGGTTTTAGGAATATTAAGTTTTCGAAATATCGAACCGAGTAACTAACGGTTTTTGGTTTTATTATAGTTGTTTGAGATCCTTGTGGGGGTAATAAGGTGGTTCATTTTTATTACAGTATTATGATGTCACGCCAGAAAACTATTTTTATCTCAAATTCATTCAGTATTTTGATTAAGAGAAGTGAATATTATTCCCACATACAATTATAATGTTATTCAACCTATTATTCAGATTATATGAAAACATTAGTGGCCCTAGTTCAGAACCCTGCAGCACACATGTATTAATCAATGAAATAGTAAAGAATAATGAGGTATGTTTGGTCTGGGTTTCCGATATCTCAAGAATTAAAGGAGATGAAGAGACCAACACATTTTCAGAAATGGAGCACACTCCTACCATTGGCTCACAATCTTTGTGTGGTATAGGTTAATGTACTTTCAAGAAAGAGCTTCATTCAGGAGAAGGAACAACAGAAAGAGTACCGCACTGTCGAAATCTTCTTGGGTTGGTACATCCCAAAAAGTCATTTCGAAACTTTGATACTTCGAGAACTAGGAAGTGTCTATATCTTTGCAAGAATATGCTACAACTCCTCACTGCATTCCTTACAGGTAATTGCCGCCTCAGTAACGAATCAAGCAGAAAACGACTAGTGCAAATTCTGCTGGGTGGAAGAAAAAACTCCCGATCACCTGGTGAGGGAATGCCTCTTCAAGCCAACGCAAAATATGATTTGGACAAGAGACTTGTAGGAGTGAGGTAGAAGCCTTCTTGAAGCCAACCCAGATACTGGAGTTCATTAGAACTCTGGAACTGAAGGGCTAGCTGTAGACTACAACGACTAACGGAAAACAGCTCTGATGGAGGACACAATATGTCATAAGGTCCTGGTGCTATGAAACCTCTTTTAAATCCAAATGTATTCTACAAAAACTAAAAATAACCTTACAATTGAAATGATACCTAGAGGTGTTATTAAATATATCAATCAAGAAAGATATTTTCTAGAAAAATATAATTTAAGATACTGAAAAATTTCCATGAATTTTGAACAATGGGCATATTCATTGTCAGGTTTAATTTTTCATCTGCAGACTATAGCAGCGTGCATTTGAATTCCAGATATGTAATTAGAATCTCCAATATTATAATGACACAAATTGGCGAAGGATCTGGTAGCGCCATCAATTTGATACCTGTAAAATTCGTTAATCCCTGAAGCTTATGAAGGGTGTTTTTTTAGAGCTATAGAACTTTAAATTGCAATAAAACAACGACTGATTATTCGATTGACATGAATTTTATTTATCCGCAAGATAATCTTGTGGCATTACATTTTAAATATGATTTCTGGCATATGACCGCCACGGCTGGCTCAGATGTAGTCCAATCTGGACGTCCAATTTTCGATGACTTTTTGCAACATTTGTGGCCGTATATCGGCAATAACACGGCGAATGTTGTCTTCAAAATGGTCAAGGGTTTGTGGCTTATCCGCATAGGCCAATGACTTTATATAGCCCTACAGAAAGTAGTCTAGCGGTGTTAAATCACAAGATATTGGAGGCCAATTCACAGGTCCAAAACGTGAAATTATAGGCGGTCACCAAACGTGTCTTTCAATAAATCGATTGTGGCACGAGCTGTGTGACATGTTGCGCCGTCTTGTTGGAACCACAGCTCCTGGACATCATGGTTGTTCAATTCAGGAATGAAAAAGTTGGTAATCATGGCTCTATAACGATCACCATTGACTAATGTTCTGGCCATCATCGTTTTGGAGAAGTACGGACCAATGATTCCACCAGCCCATAAAGCGCACCAAACAGTCAGTTTTTCTGGATGTAACGGTGTTTCGACATACACTTGAGTATTAGCTTCATTCCAAATGCGGCAGTTTTGTTTGTTGTCGTAGCCATTCAACCAGAAGTGCGCTTCATTTTGTCGACGATAAAATGGACGTAGTGCGCTATACGTATTCGGCACAGAACCATTATTTTCGTGATAAAATTGCACTATTTGCAAGCATGGTTCAGGCGTGAGTCTATTTATGATGAATGGCCAAACCAAACTGAGAATAAATCACTTGACAGCTGTTAAATCGGTCGCCATCTTGAACAGTAATGCCAACTTAAAGTTATATACTTCGAAAAAAACACCCGTTACTAATTTCCTGAAAGACTCCACTGTTGACTTCACGATGGCCACGGTAAATTCCTCCATTTTCATTACATTTTCACTACAGAATCACCTCATTTACGAACAGCGGCATCCTCATCATCGGCAATAACGAAGCAGAAGCTGTAGTCGTCGTAAACAAACGAACTCGTGGCCCCCAGGCCAACTTTGTTGAACCGGGACGGTAGTTTGGCTCGCCTACGTCCCACCCCCGCTCCTCGACCACCGTCCTTTAATTATACCAAAATTAAACCTCATCCTGAGACGAGGCCGTAGATACGCAGATTACGGATCGCAGTCAGCGATTTGGATAAGCACCGAACAGGTTATGGGATTCGAGATTTGGGTCGGAGAACTGTGAGAGAACTGTTGTAGGATCGGTAACGTCGCTTCTGAATGGGCTGTTCTTGTTTTTGGTGTAGATGTAGAGGGTGTTTTTTTTTTAGAGCTATAGAACTTTAAATTGCAATAAAACAACGATGGATTATTCGATTGACATGAAATTCATTTATCCGCAAGATAATCTTGTGGCATTACATTTAAAATATGATTTTTGGCATATGACCGCTGGCTCAGATGTAGTCCAATCTGGACGTCCAATTTTCGATGACTTTTTCCAACATTTGTGGCCGTATATCGGCAATAACACGGCGAATGTTGTCTTCCAAATGGTCAAGGGTTTGTGGCTTATCCGCATAGACCAATGACTTTACATAGCCCCACAGAAAGTAGTCTAGCGGTGTTAAATCACAAGATCTTGGAGGCCAATTCACAGGTCCAAAACGTGGAATTAGGCGGTCACCAAACGTGTATTTCAATAAATCGATTGTGGCACGAGCTGTGTGACATGTTGCGCCGTCTTGTTGGAACCACAGCTCCTGGACATCATGGTTGTTCCATTCAGGAATGAAAAAGTTAGTAATCATAGCTCTATACCTATCACCATTGACTGTAACGTTCTGGCCATCATCGTTTTTGAAGAAGTACGGACCAATGAATCCACCAGCCCATAAGGCGCACCAAACAGTCAGTTTTTCTGAATGTACCGGCGTTTCGACATACACTTGAGGATTAGCTTCACTCCAAATGCGGCAGTTTTGTTTGTTGACGTAGCCATCCAACCAGAAGTGCGCTTCATCGCTAATGGACGTAGTGCGCGATACGTATTCCGCACAGAACCATTATTTTCGAAATGAAATTGCACTATTTGCAAGCGTTGTTCAGGCGTGAGTCTATTCATGATGAATTGCCAAACCAAACTGAGAATAAATCACTTGACAGTAATGCCAATTTAAAGTTGAATACCTCGAAAAAAAACACCCGTTATAACGATCGTTAAAATAAGCACTTCCGGTCTTATGAATAAGTGAAAAATTGGATCGATTCGTGGATCCCTTCAAAAGATTCAATTTTTTTCAACGCGAAATTCGTCCGCTGCTCGAAAGATGGGAGAAAGTAGTTGTAAACGATGGACAATAATTTGAATCATAAATGTATAACCAGTTTTTTACACTATACCCTCGAATTTTGGAAAAAAAGGTGCAAGCAAAGTTGTACACCTATATATGTCCTCTATGGCTCCTCTAATTTTCGAATACCTTCATTTTTGCTCTTGAAATAGCCTTCACTTCTTCATTACAGCAAAATTTCATTTCCATGTTGTCTTAAGGGTGTTCAGTTTTTGAAGACTTTTTTATAGAGGATATGAATAAGTTCGAACTACCAGATCGAACGAAACTGTAAATATCAAACGTTTTGACTTAAGAATAACGTCATCGTAAGTTCGCTCAATCCAGTAGAATTTAAAATTCACAACTTTGTTTTGGTATCATTAATTTCAAATTGGCACTTCCTTAGAATCCTTGATGATGTCAACTCAAACCAATTTATCACCAAAAATCAATCCCAACTAATTAAACAACAAAAACTGGCACCCAAAACCCTTCAAAATTCAAATAACTTAACACGAACATTCCCGACATTGGCACAATTGATTGATGGAAACGCTCCACTGCTCCTCCCGTTCTGTTGGCAACATTGTCCGGTATGTCGGCCGACGCCGTCTAGATTGACGCTCGCGAATGCGCTGTCACCCCATCATAACTCTCTATAAGTGCAACAAATCGTTGACGTCACTCGCGGTTCTATGATGAATGGTCGAAATTAACCACGGCACTGGTCTGCCACAACACTTTGTCTTGCACCTGACGTGTCTGCGCTACTGGTGTTGTTTCGCAGTCATTACAACTGAAGGGGTTTGCGTCTACCAGTCAAGGGCGTCAGGACTGATTGCGTTAATTTGGACCTTTGAGTTTGATGGAAAATAATACCAGTTTTTGCAGCGCTTGTTATGGAGCAATCGTGGTTTTGTTACAATGTGGGAGTTCGAAGAATTTTGAGATGATTAAATTTCGAATGATAATATAGGGTTTTCCTAGGATTAAATTCGAATTGGTAATAACGGCAACACTGTGTGTTATTTTTTGATATCCCTTCAACTGGTTTCCGAAAACTTTCCTATCAGAAGTAAGGATTCATCAAGCCAAATAGCTTGACATTTTAACCAACTAACGGGTGTTTCTTTTCGAAGTATATAACTTTAAGTTGGCATTACTGTTCAAGATGGCTACCGATTTAACAGCTGTCAAGTGATTTATTCTCAGTTTGGTTTGGCAATTCATCATGAATAAACTCACGCCTAAAAAACGCTTGCAAATAGTGCAATTTCATTTCGAAAATAATGGTTCTGTGCGAAATACGTATCGCGATTTTCATAAGCGAATTTTGTTTAGCGATGAAGCGCACTTCTGGTTGAATGGCTACGTCAACAAACAAAACTGCCGCATTTGGAGTAAAGCTCATCCTCAAGTATATGTCGAAACACCGTTACATCCAGAAAAACTGACTGTTTGGTGCGCTTTATGGGCTGGTGGAATCATTGGTCCGTACTTCTTCAAAAACGATGATGGCCAGAACGTTACAGTCAATGGTGATCGGTATAGAGTCATGATTACTAACTTTTTCATTCCTGAATTGAACAACCATGATGTCCAGGAGCTGTGGTTCCAACAAGACGGCGCAACATGTCACACAGCTCGTGCCACAATCGATTTATTGAAAGACACGTTTGGTGACCGCCTTATTTCACATTTTGGACCTGTGAATTGGCCTCCAAGATCTTGTGATCTAACAGCGCTAGACTACTCTCTGTGGGGCTATGTAAAGTCATTGGTCTATGCGGATAAGCCACAAGCCCTTGACCATTTGGAAGACAACATTCGCCGTGTTATTGCCGATATACGGCCAAAAATGTTGGTAAAAGTAATCGAAAATTGGACGTCCAGATTGGACTACATCAGAGCCAGCCGTGGCGTGCCAAAAATCATATTTGAAATGTAATGCCAGAAGATTACCTTGCGGATAAATAAAATTCATGTCAATCGAATAATCCATCGTTGTTTTATTGCAATTTAAAGTTCTATAGCTCTAAGAAAACACTCTTTAGATGAAGCTACAGTGTGGTCCATATAACTTTGAGGGAAATTGTCGAAGAGAAACAGTAAGTTGAAAACGATACATTCGGAAATAGTTGAAAGAATTCAAAGAGAGCGGTTCAACACTAGATAAGCCAAAACCCGGACGCCCAAGGTTATTGAAATGTTCGTGATGATCCCGAACTCCATTCTAAAAGCGCGCATGTGCTTTGAATGCGCATAGATCATAGCTAAACCGCGATTTCTACATAGATCCAAAGCTGCTATATTTTTATTATTAATTAATGAATTCCAAATACAACAGTCTTATCCTCCATCTCAAACACAGTCTTCTGAATCCATCCAGCATCACTTCGACTCCAACCTACGACCGAACGCAGATTAAAGACATTAAGCCCATTTCCCACGTTCCTCTATAATCTGAACGCATCTTCCAATCATCGCAACCAACCTATCCTGAATTAACAGCATCTGATATTTGCCAGCCATCTTCTCTCAAACGATAGCATCGACTACTAAGTAGCGGAGGCCTCGTTACATTAAATCTAGCTGTAACATAAAATTTCATGGGTGAATGAAGTCGGACGTAGTTGACGTCGACTGTGCAACAAGGTCGTCAATGTTCTTATACTCGCATCAACAAATAAATTATTAGCTTACTTCTTTCGCGACCGAGACGAGACGGTCTCACGCTAGTACTCCCACGTCTCATCTTACCGCCTGTCGTCTGCCGAGATGAGAAAGTGATGACGGGCGGCGGCGGTGTTGCCGGATTTACGGCTTATTCTTCGAGATTGCGATTTGTATGTGGGTGTTTTTTTAGAGCTACTGAATTTTAAATTGCAATAAAACAACGATGGATTATTCGATTGACATGAATTTTATTTATCCGCAAGATAATCTTGTGGCATTACATTTTAAATATGATTTCTGGCATATGACCGCCACGGCTGGCTCGGATGAAGTCCAATCTGGACGTCCAATTTTCGATGACTTTTTCCAACATTTGTGGCCGTATATCGGCAATAACACGGCGAATGTTGTCTTCCAAATGGTCAAGGGTTTGTGGCTTATTCGCATAGACCAATGACTTTACATAGCCCCTCAGAAAGTGGTCTAGCGGTGTTAAATCACAAAATCTTGGAATCCAATTCACAGGCCCAAAACGTCAAATTAGGCGGTCACCAAACGCGTCTTTCAATAAATCGATTGTAGCACGAGCTGTGTGACATGTTGCGCCGTCTTGTTGGACCAACAGCTCCTGGACATCATGGTTGTTCAATTCAGGAATGAAAAAGTTAGTAATCATGGCTCTATACCGATCACCATTGACTGTAACGTTCTGGCCATCATCGTTTTTGAAGAAGTACGGACCAATGATTCCACCAGCCCATAAAGCGCACCAAACAGTCAGTTTTTCTGGATGTAACGGTGTTTCGACATACACTTGAGGATTAGCTTCACTTCAAATGCGGCAGTTTTGTTTGTTGAAGTAGCCATTCAGCCAGAAGTGCGCTTCATCGCTAAACAAAATAAAATGGATGTAGTGCGCGATACGTATTCCGCACAGAACCATTATTTTCGAAATAAAATTGCACTATTTGCAAGCGTTGTTCAGGCATGAGTCTATTCATGATGGATTGCCAAACCAAATTGAGAATAAATCACTTGACAGCTGTTGAACCGGTCACCATCTTGAACAGAAATGCCATTTTAAAATTATATACCTAGAAAAAAACACCCTATATGTGAGATGCTATTCTTGAAGGGAAATGTCTTTTTGCCGAAGTTGGATAAGAAAATCATTGATTGATTACTGCTATGGGGTTGCGAACTTGAAGCTCATTGTGTATACCATCAAAGATTTCATCACCACTGCACCATCTACAACTCACCTTCCACTTTCAGAACTCTAATGAACTTCAGTAGGTATCTGGGACGGCTTTGAAGATGTTACATCCTCAATGCCATACGTTTTCCATTCAAAGCACTTTTGCGTTGGCTTGCAACCCCACAAAATCTGCTCTGGTCAGTTTCTGATAACTATTAGGTGTAGGTACAACTTTGCTTCCGCCGTTTTGCAATAGATGGCTATAGCGGTAAGTGGTAATCGGAATAAATAGATCGTAGGTGTTATACAATAATCTAAGGTATTTGTAAACATAGCACCATGGAAATATTAGTCGATTTGTGTCTGCATCATAAAGTAATTCTTGATTAAATATGTCAGCTTACGAGCCAAATTCTCGTCATTTGTGGGAGTGTTTGATTTTCTTCTTTAATATGAAGAAATCTGCGGCTTAGGCTCATCGAAAGTACCAAAATACCTATGGTGAGGCTGCTATTAGTGAAATAACGCGCCGAGAGTGGTTTCAATGCTTGAAGAACGGAGATTTCGACATCGAAGACCAGCATGGCGGTGGAAGAGAGAAGGTTTTCGAAGATTCGGAATTAGAGGCATTACTTGATCATAACTCGTATCAAACGCAACAAGAATTGGAAGGATCATTGGTAGTGACGCAACCAGCCATTTCAAAACGCCTGAAAGTCGTGGGAATGAACAGAAACTTGGAAATTGTGTGCCGTTCGCGTTGAAGTCGAGAGATGTCGAACGGCGTTCGTTTGCTTGTGAACAGCTGCTTACAAGGCAAAGACGGAAAGGATTTCTGCAGTGCATTGTGACTGAGGACGAAAAATGGGTTCATTACGAGAATCCCAAGCGCAGAACATCATGGAGTTATCTGGTCATGCTTCCACGTCGACGGCCAAACCGAATTTTCACATGCTCAGTATTTGGTGGTACCAGCTTGACGTAGTGTATTATGATTTGTTAAAAACAATCACAGACGATCGTTATCGAACGCAATTAATGCGTTTGAGCCGAGCATTGAAGGACAAAGATCCGCAATACAACGAGAGACATGATAAAGTGATTTTACAGCATGACAATGCTCTACTCCATGTTGCGATAGTGGTAAAGATATACTTGGAAACGTTGAAATGGGAAGTCCTACCCCACCCGCCGTATTCTCCAGACGTTGGTCCCTCGAGCTAACACTTGTTTCGATCAATGGCACAGGGCCTGGCTGACCAGCACTTCAAAAGATGACCAGTTCTTTCAACGCGGGATTCGTACGCTGTTAAAAATCAAGAAGGTAGAATCAAGTTGATAGAATGTACTTGATTTTTCGAATACTTGATAAATAACTACTTGACATTAAAAAACTACTACTGGAATTTGACTCGATTTCAAGTCAAGCCAAGTCAAGTAGCTTAGCTTAAATATCGGGTCAAGCCGTGAAACTCTAAATGAAATACCAAGTATGTTTCCACTCCTGATAGTAACAATTCGCACGAATGAATAATTCATGAAATTTTAATTATAATGATAGGTTTCCATACGTTTTACTCGGAATCTTGTCTTCGACATTCCTAAACGTGACTAAACAATACGTCAATCTAAAAAAAAATAATTATCACAATAATACTACAAATCGCCTTCTATTCAACATCGGTATTCCTCCCACAGAATTCCTTAACAGAAAAACACACTCTGAATCTCCACAATTCTCATTTATCCTCGTGTGGAATGCCTTTGAGGGGTCTTTCCTATTCGGAATTCCTACGATTCTTCGGTATCTTGTGTTCGGGACTTTCGGATTTCCTCTTTGGTTGAAATCAATATCTATCATTGCCCAAACGTCTGAGTGACCTTTGGAAATAATTGGGTGTCTGAAAATCTCACGGAGAGGAAGTCGGCAATTTATCTGTCGTGGTCGATAACACGTGGATATGAGCTTTCTATCAGGACAATCTATTAGATATTTTTCCACTGACTGGACACCGAGGTACGGGAGATGACAAATTTTTGGTCTCTGTGGAAATTGTTTTGGTGGTATACATAGAGCAACAAACATAGATAGAGAAAGTATACGCAATTTTTACATGTCCCCAACATGATTAGATTACGCTATCGGATTGTGATATACACTGCGCAAAAAAATTAACGCACATTCTGAAAATCTCAATTTTAATGAAAGTTAACTCTACATTGACTTTATAACTTATTTTTTATATTCTATCGGGAAGGTTTTGAACGAAACAACGAACGACACATTAAATGGTAGAAAAATTCAGTATTTCACCGAATCTTATGTGAAAGAAGAGAAATAAACAATTTTCAAAATACTGGAATGCTGATAAGTGATTTAATACTTGGTATTTCCACCCCTTGCGTTAATTACAGCTCGGCAACGACGGTTCATACTCAAAATGAGTGATCTTAAAATGTTCTGATCTAATCCTTCCAGATTTCTCTGAGTTGGATTCCTAAATCATTAAGAGTAGCTGGATGATTTTCTGAACTTCTCAGCCTTCTATTGAGGTTGTCAATCAGATTTAGATCTGGACTTCTTGCTGGCCATTCCATTCGGGAGACTTCAACCTCTTCAAGGTACTCCTGAACGATGCGCGCATAATGGGGTCTGGCATTATCGCCCATAAAAATGAAATTTTCACCAATGTATGGGGCAAATGGCACTACATGCTCTTCAAGAATGTTCCTTATATACCTATCAGCATTCATAGCTCCATTATCAACGACCACTAGGCCTGTGCGAGCACTCAAAGATATTCCACCCCATACCATAATCGATCCTCCCCCGAAACCAGTAGTATTCAGGAAATTACACTGAGCATATCTTTCATGTGGACGTATGTATACAAGGGAACGTCGAACACAATGGTAGAGGCAGAATCTAGACTCATCTGTGAAGAGAACTCTTTCCTAATCAGCCTCTTCCCAATGGATATACTCTTTCGCAAAATCCAAACGCGTCCTTCGATGGGCTGGGGTAAGAGCTGGGCCTCTTGCCGCGACACGAGGCCTTAAATCATATTCTCTGAGGCGATTTCTTATTGTCTGAGTGCTAATTTGCACCCCATGAGTTTGCTAAAGCTGATTTTGAAGGAGGCGAGCGGTTGCAAACCGTTGTCTCAACGAAGAAACTCTCAAGTAACGTTCTTGAATGGCAGTTGTTACCCGTGGTCTACCCTATCCTGGTCTTCGGACATTCATACCTGTCTCCCTGAATCGCTGCAACATTCTGGACACACTTGTATTGGAAACTCCAAACCTTTCTGCAATTCTTGTGTATGTCCACCCTTCTTCTCGCAAAACTACCGCTTGGGCACATTCATCTTGGGTCAAATTGCGTGTTTCGCGTTGCATAGCGATCGAGTGTAGAAAATCAAACGAAAGAAAAACTATTGATCACTAGAATTGATCGAGAACAACTGATTTCAGAATGGAGCCAATACATTCAAAATCTGATAATCTCATCTTTTTTTATTCCTGCTGGGAAAAAACATCTGTATTGAAGAAAAACGTTGAGAGTGGATAACATATGCAAGCATAATTCTGATAAAAATAATTATCATTGAGTACACCTTCAGTTGTAGAATAAATTCGATATTTCCATAATGTGCGTTAATTTTTTACTTGACTTGATATTGAAAAATTACTACTTGACTTGAAATCAAGTCAAGCTCAAGCTAAATAGCTTGAAAATCAAGCCAAGCCGTGAATACCTACCATCAAATTCCAATCACGGGCATCTCCCCTACAAACCAAATCAAGCAAAACGGAGTCGACATCCAACGAACAATATCAAAGCGACATTTGACAAGGTACAATTGTAATTGCTATAATAAGTAAGACGCAAGATCAACAAGAGCGAAGACGGACCAAAGGATCTGATTCATATCAACGCGCTCAGGCGGCAACGTTGCCAAGTATTACCAGTATTTTCCTGTAGTCGAAAAACCTATCCCCGATCCGAGGGAATTCCATTCTAAACATGGAAATTGGTGGGTTTCAACGTTTTGAATAATGCATCAGACGCACCTGCCACCTCCAGCTAATACATCATAATTCGACTAACTAAAATACGTTTTACATAATCATTCAAATGACTGTGGACTCTCACATTGGTAACGAGAATGCGAACTTTATAATTTAGTGTCGAGTTAAATTTTGTAGTCATGTTTTGATCATATTGCTGGCATCAACTGTTTAAAGACATTTAGCGTTGGTTGTTTGCAGATGTCACTCGGTTGACTGTTGAGGGAAACCCTGCAATTACTTATTTTAATGGCCAATTTGAAGAAAGGTCGAAAATCTTGAATTTATAGTCATAAAAACCAGGTGAACTTTGCTAATTTTGCACGATTTTTATCGCCAGGTACGTCGAGATCTATTATTATGAAGAGAAAAATTCTACATTTATTATAACCACTGGCTCTCTTGTATGTCGACAGATAATCTGATATAGAATGACCATCATATCTTCACAATTAAGTTTCAGTTGTCGAGTTCTCAATATTGCCTAAAATTCTTATGAAGGTTTTCCAATAAGAATGATACGTTTTGGAGAGGATATAATGGCAACAGTGTCCATTATTATTTGACATATTTTATGCCATTTGTGTTCAGTTAGTTTTGCCATTCAAACTTGGAAAAATACAGGATTCAAAAACGTTCAGAAATTTTTAAATCAAAATCAGTTCTCATTTACACAGTACTCGTCGTGTTGTAGACAAATTTTTAAGAGATTTACTTATATCCGGTGGTATTATTATACAAAGTGATTCACCGGGATGACCTATTAGATGTCTATAGAAAACAAATCATAATTTTGAGCTGAAAATTTGCACATTGGGGTTTGAGACAATGATCTTTCTCTCTTAAAGAATACTTAACTTAACAGACTACTACTTCCTTATTTCAAATGGCACACCCAGTATATTATTGCATCATTAGATAGCTTTTTTGAGGAAAATTTCGGCAATATATCATACCTTGAGTAAAAACTTAACGGTTCATGAGTTAATGGGACTCACATTGCTTTGAATATTTCGGCAGAAAAAGCTTTTTTCGAAAAAAAAAATTTTTTGTTTCGATTCTGAATATACGCAGTATTATAAGACTGTTTGCGGTTTGGAACAAAAATGTACAGGGTGTTTATAAGAAGATCATGAACTTGGACAACTCAAATTCATCAAAACTCAAGATTTTCGAATTAGAACATATATTTTTCATTATTTCAGTCGATTCTACCTACAAAAATAGTGGGGGCTACTCATGCAAACTCTTTACCCAAAATGAATACTTTTAGATTTATTCGAAGAGCCCATACTCTTTTCTGAACTTTATTTTTTCAATATTTTTCAGAGAACAGATTTTGTATTACCAATAATAAGAATTAATTTGCACCTGAACTATAGAACTGTAGGAAATGGGCAAAAAAAATGAGTTAGATAAGTGAGTAAACATTTCGATTTATCATATCCAAAAAATTGGTAAAAAAAAAAGAAAACTTTTGAAACATTCTCAACATTTATGAACTTTTGTGGAGCATATCAGACTCATATAGAATAATATTGGACCACGACGGCTACCTTGAGGGACACATTACTTCTTTTTTTATATATTCATATTTGTTTATAGCTACTGACTCGTATTGGGCTCTACGTATAACTTCTTATCTATTACAATTTGAAATTTTCATATGATTTCACGTATTTTTTGATACACAATAAAAAATGAAGAAACAACAGTTGTGTGAAGCTCGCAGTGTTTTCTTCAGCTAAATAATCTCCAAATCATTTTCAAATTAAAATTCCCCGACTTTCGATACCAATTCAACACAAACAACTGGTATTCCTCACCTTTTATAACGGCTAAAAAAAAAATCGCCACTGATCTTGATATACGATAGGACTCTAAATAATCCGTAGGAGAAAATCAAGCCGATAATTGAACCACAACTCTTCATCGTCAATATCTCGAATATAAATTCGATAATTAAACATGATTCATAATATACCTGCAGCTTTCAATTCAAACCGAGGGGAATAAATGTTATTATTATTGTCATTAAGAGACTCCTCCTACACGGCGGTCGCTTTGCCGACTCAGTTTACTAATATTAATAAATTTCCTGGTAATATTCGTTGAAACATAAACGTCCAAGTTATTTTCCACGGTGGATCGTTTCACTTTTATTGAGTGCCGTTAAGTTGTGGAACCTTAGACGGTCTCAAAGTGATGCAGGACGTCTCACGGTAGAGTTTTACCAATTTGGTTTATGATTTTTAAGAGGGGTCTATAACGTTTCAGGGGTCAGTTCAGAAAAAAATTAGCTATTTATACGCTAGAGACCATCGAATCATTTGAAAAAATTGTCATTGCGAAAATTTCTTATTTATTGATTTTTTCGGAATGATAAAAAAAAATTATGATTCTTTTTTTGAAGAATAAATACAGGGTGATCCAGATTTTAGTTCAATAACTTTGGCGTCGGATAGAAGAACTCTTTTCATAAAACAAAGTTCAGATAAACATCTATAACGGGTGTTTTTTTTCGAGGTATCTAACTTTAAGTTGGCATTACTGTTCAAGATGGCGACCGATTCAACAGCTGTCAAGTGATTTATTCTCAGTTTGGTTTGGCAATTCATCATGAATAGACTCACGTCTGAACAACGCTTGTAAATAGTGCAATTTCATTTCGACAATAATGGTTCTGTGTGGAATACGTATCGCGCACTACGTCCATTTTATTTTGTTTAGCGATGAAGCGCAATTCTGGTTGAATGGTTACGTCAACAAACAAAACTGCCGCATTTGGAGTGAAGATAATCCTCAAGTGTATGTCGAAACACCGTTACATCCAGAAAAACTGACTGTTTGGTGCGCTTTATGGGCTGGTGAAATCATTGGTCCGTACTTCTTCAAAAACGATGATGGCCAGAACGTTACAGTCTATGGTGATCGGTATAGAGCCACGATTACTAACTTTTTCATTCCTGAATTGAACAACCATGATGTCCAGGAGCTGTGGTTCCAACAAGACGGCGCAACATGTCACACAGCTCGTGCCACAATCGATTTATTCAAAGACACGTTTGGTGACCGCCTAATTTCACGTTTTGGACCTGTGAATTGGCCTCCAAGATCTTGTGATTTAACACCGCTAGACTACTTTCTGTGGAGCTATGTGAAGTCATTGGTCTATGCGGATAAGCCACAAACCTTTGACCATTTGGAAGACAACATTCGCCGTGTTATTGCCGATATACGGCCAGAAATGTTGGAAAAAGTCATCGAAAATTGGACGTCCAGATTGGACTACATCCGAGCCATCCGTGGCGGTCATATGCCAGAAATCATATTTAAATTGTAATGCCACAAGATTATCTTGCGGATAAATGAAATTAATGTCAATCGAATAATCCATCGTTGTTTCATTGCATTCATTTGCATTTAAAGTTCTATAGCTCTAAAAAAAACACCCTTTACAAAAGGTACACCTAAAATACCAAACGAAGAACATACCAGGTGCGTAGCGCATCCTCCTTATATCAATTTGTAACCGTAACCGTAGCCAGTAGGGGAAACACGCAATGCCAGCAAGGGTACATTTTGCGGTCGATAAAAATCGCAAATTCGACGTTTAAATTTTAATTGTCACGAACAAATTGACGTCGAGCATACCGACCACCTGAGCGAACTCCGAATCCGCTGTGTAGTGACCAAGGTTGCGTTAATAAAGCTTCTGGAGTGCGAATACTCGTGTATTTTTCTGAACAACTTCTTGAATTGATACTTGACGAGATGCTGGAGGGATATAGATGTAGTTATGTGTTTTTTGATGGTCGATCAACAGGTTTAATTTTTGATTCTACAGGATTATATTATTTGGAGCAATGTTCGCAAAATTATGATACCTCAAAATCAGATTTCACTGAAATTTCGTGTGTATATGAAATTTATCGAGAAATTTCATATACAGGGTGGCCATTTGAAAACGAAACAGACGAGATTACAGACGAAATAAAGTTTTTCGATAGAAATGCTCGGACAGGTCGATTTCTGTTTCGAGGGGGACAACTTAAGATGTAGGTTACGGACGCATAGCGCTTCAACCCTTGCTACTACAACCCTCACCCCCAAATTTTGAATAGGGAAGATGGGGTGAGTGATATCATTTGAAAGGTATTTTTATACTGATTTCAGCACAGTAATTGTTTTTTCATTTTATGCATTAGTTTTCGAAATATTCTTAACTAAGTATTTGAAAATGAAGTGGTGTTTTCATGGTACTTGTAGTGTTTTGTGAAAAATCGACATTTTGAGCTTCAAAACAACCATGACTGTGGCTTCCTTCCTAACTAACTAACGCATGAATATTTCGGGAACTAATGCATAAAATGAAAAAACAATGACTGTGCTGAAATCAGTATAAAAATACCTTTAAATTGAGGTATCACTCATCTCATCTTCCCTATTCAAAAATTGGGGGTGGGGGTTGTAGCAGCAAGGGTTGAAGCGCTATGCGTCCGTAACCTAGATCTTAAGTTGTCCCCCTCGAAACAGAAATCGACCTGTCCGAGCATTTCTATCGAAAAACTTTATTTCGTCTGTAATCTCGTTTGTTTCGTTTTCAAATGGCCACCCTGTATATAGATTCGTACGGTAAAAAATAACTCTATTAATCAAGTTTCATTGATCTATAAAACGTTATTGGATCAATTGAGCGAAGAAATTAAAAGAATGGCCTTAAATGAAAACAAAATTTGTCTTTCATCATGAGTTCTGAGGTTATCACATCAAACAGCAAAATTCGTCGCAAAAAAACGCCTAGTATCATATTCTATGGTAACTTAGAATGTTAAGACGTTTTTGAGCGACGGATTTCCGTCTGGATCTGTTTCAATCAAGGTCTTACAGAGTTCTTCGTAATAAAACGCCTTATTATTATATTCTATGATTCTTCATAAATTTGTAAGGCGTTTTTTCGCGACAAAACTTTCCATCGTTTCCATTGAAACCATCAGACGACGTTTGAGAGAGGTGAATCTGCGACCTAGGTTCTAGACGTCTATTAAGAGGTGTTCCATTAACACGTGACCATAAGCGTCAAAAACTGGAATAGGCAAGGCAACATATCAATTGGAACGGTCATTGGCGTAGTGTTCTTTACACTGATGAATTCAGATATGGACGATTTTCAGATTCTCGAAGAATAAGGGTATGGACAATCCCACGCATATCCCGTAATCGTCGCTATGTCCAAGAAGTCCATCCATTCCGAGGGGGTAGTGTTATGGTATGGGCCGGGATATGTTTCAACAGGCGCACAGATCTACACATTTGTCCTGGGAATATCACCACCCCGCACTATAGGGAGCATTTCATTGACAATGTTGTGCCAAATTTTCACGATGCTATTGGTGAAACTTTTCGATTTCTAGACGATAACGCTAGACCGCACCTTGCAGCCATAATTGAGAATGCGCGCGAGGAGCTTGGTATTTCACATTTACCAATACCTCCGCACTCAACAGATTTGAATTGCATAGAACATGCATGGAATATGCTCCAAAGAAGATTAGATAATCAGCAACCTACCCCAGAATCCTTAAATGATCTGAGAGATCTTCTGCCCCGTTTATTGAACCAAATTCTTCAAGAAAGGTTCAACAACCTCCTGTGTAGAAGATGCCAAACTGTTATTGATGCCCGTGGAGGCCATACATTGGATTGATAGTCTTAAAATGCTTGAATTCTCTGAAAATAAAATTTCGTTATTTTACTCGATTTTTCTTAACCACCCTGTATAGCGTATACAAACATTCAGGCTAAAATTAATATCATTTCCTGCAACTTGAAATCATATTAATATGAATTTTCATCACAAAAATCTCATTTAAACTATATTTTTTTGCAATTTAAGTCAATATTCCCAACTCATGTGGAGCAGTTTATATGGAAATGAATGTGAAATCGTTCAAAGCAGTAACCTAAACTAAACGAATATACATAGCGGTATCCATAGAAGCGTATTTCCAAAAAAAATCACACTCCCATTACATTTCGTGCAGTGTAGTAAGACTGCGGTAGTGCGAATTCATGAAGGAACTCCTTTGCTAAACGTATCTCAAGTCCACCGTTTCTCTTGACATTATTACTGCCGCAGTCCGAGTTATCATCTGAGAAGTGAATCTAATAAAATGCTGAATCTAATCACTGTAAGAACTGAAATTTATGCTCCATACGTTGCTCAGCTCAAAACTGGAAATGAAAATACGGAAATGGTTGAACAGGTCCGAAGTATTATAAACTGGCCGTATTTTCTTTATCTGGGGAATTTATTGAAGGAACGTCGACGAGAGGAAGCCATACGGTATGTGTTGGCGAATACCGATTTGGTTACTATGTACATATTTGCATAATTTTTACATAAGGCGAATGAGATGTTTGGTTAATTGAGAATTTGAAATTTATCCATCAGGGATATGGCTAAGTGGTTTTTCCACATGGGAGAATCTTGAACAGTCTTTAGTTTCAACTAATCGTTTTACGGGGTGTTGAAAATGTATGATGATTCAAATTGTGATCGAAGAACCACTTGACAAACGTGAAACCATCAACATTGAATATTACATAACGTGACTGGATCAAAAGAGTACAGTAATCAAGAAAAAATGTCCTCTGCCACAAAAGAAAATTTTCTTTCACCAAATATTGCTTCTTGTTACAAAATCAATTAAAACCATGATTTGCTCTTTCAACTGCTTGAACACCCAGCTCTTTCTCTAGATCTGACCTCCATTGATTACTGGCTCTTTGCAGACTTCAAAAGAAAGCTCCAGGGAAAGAAATTTGGCCCTAATGAAGAAGGGATTTCCCAAGCCGTCACATCAAAGAGCAATGTTCGTCGCGAAAAAACGCCTAGGTCTTCATATTCTATGACGAATCATCATACTCTAGGGTAACTTAGAATTTTAAGGCGTTTATGTGAGACACATTTTTGTCTGGATCTGATTCAATAATGGTCTTGCAAAGTTCATCGTGATAAAACGGCTTATTATGATATTCTATGATTCAGTATAAATGTCTAAGACGGTTTTTCGCGACAATTATTCTTTTTAAATGTGAAAATTGCGAAAAAAACGTTTATATATAAAGACAAATCGTAGATTATGAACTTAAATGCGTTTATTTTCAACGAACTGTCCTTCTGCATATGCAGAAAGAATGAGAGAAAGAACTTCATTCAAAATGATTTTATATTCGAATGTACGTCTGGATTTTTTTGTTGAGGTTATTCATTTGAAGAGTGGTTGAAGCAAAGTTTATATCCCAATTTATTTAGTCTTATTTTCTATTGATGAAAGGAAGCGAGAAAAATAAAAGGCTTTTATTTAGTGGCAATTATATTTTGAATTACGTAATGAACTTTTTTGACTTTATTCAGTTTGTTGTTACAATTCATCTGTATCTGTAACGTTCATATTCATTTGCAGCCCCGATGAAGAACAAATATAAGTTCGAAACGTTGGCAATAAGGATTTTGTTTCTTTTTTCTAATGAACTATCAACAGTCCTGGAGCCTAGATTTTACTAATTTGTTTACTACTACAGATGACGATATTGACATTTTATTTGCTGCTAATATTTAAATATGTATTTGTGACGATTAATTTTGTTTTATTCAATTCGATAATAAATTACAATCAAGTAAGAACCTGAATCATCAAATCATAATTCATTTTATAGCCCCTAAACATGTCCAAAAGCCTGACAAAATGTACTAGAGGTCCCCACACAATATCCGACTTCCCGCACCCGATAAACCTTTACATTCCGGATCCATGGAAGGAAGCTGCGTCTAGATCTCGATCCTCGCCGTCCGTTGCCCTCCCCCGCGCCCGCCAGTGGCACACCGGCGGCGGCAGTTTGACGCGTTGCGGCCACATAAAGTGTCCGGCCTTCCGCCGTCCGCCCTTTCTTCCCGTACGTGGCGCATTCATCGCCGTCTCCGAGAGGACATACAACTGTCAACGCCGCTGACAGGCTCGCTATTCATCCGTGCCGCCGGTGCATTGTGCGCCTGTCGCGGGATTCACGGCCGTTGCGACGACGGGCGCGATTAGGCCTTTTTGTTCGAGAGGGGTTTGGGGAGAGTGCTGCGTGATGCACTGGACGAGAAATAAGGTGAAAATAGGCTTAATAATTAGGTAAAAAAAAATAGGGTATTGGGAGAGTTGTAATTTGCCTGTCACCAATTCGGATGTTGAACGCGTCCGACGCTGTTTGGCTTCTTGATTGAGGAGCTTATTTCTCTATGAGTTGAAAACTATTCACGAAGCCAAAATCTTCATTCCTTTGGAAAAAAATTAGTTCAAAAACATTGCACTTTCATTTCTGACAGAATTCAATAGGCCCAATGAAAGAAAACAAACAAATGTATAAGGCTGAGGAAAAAGTACTTTTGTATTTCGCGTCTCTTTCCTCAACTGAGTATTTATTGGTCAAATTGAACCATACAATACAGCTTCGTAAAAGGTTGGTTCGTATAAGGCTAGTATTTTAGTCGAGAGCCGAGTAATATAGTAACTAAAATACTCGATTCTTCTCAAAAAACGTGCTTTAGTATAGTTCATAAAGGAATAGTATTTTGCATGTAAAATATATAAAACATATATACATGTAAAAATTTGGTGTACTCCCTCTATCTATGTTTATTACTCTATGTTATACACTAATCGTAAAGACTATTTTAGAAGAGGACGATAAGGAAATTTGTGAGGTTAATAAAAAAAGCCTATGGGTATGAAACAAGGTCTATAGATTTAGATTTAGTGTAATCTATAGACCTTGGGTATGAAAATGGATCGAAAGAAGAGATAAACTACTAGCTACTAATTGTCTTCAGAAGAAATTGGCGTTGGAAGATCTCAAAGAATACGTCGATAGTTTAAGAATTTCCAAAAGTTGTGTCAATTTTCATTTAATGAAAATTCAGCGAAAAGATGCCCTTTCAAGAATTGCTATTCCTGCAATTACTAAATTACAAGTAGTTTTTTTTATACTGTCTTGCTGCTGAATGCAGTTCAAGGACCCTCATGCATATACATATATACATTCGGAAAATCAACTATTTTGAAATCCAAGTATATTCATGGAATTTTTTAAATTCTCTGAACGCAGCATTCAAATAGACATTAAAAGAACGATTACGTTGAAGTTTCCTCATCTAGTTGTACATTCCAAAAGTAGAAAATGTCACTAGAAGAAAATTCCTCCCATACAGTTTCAAACCAAACCGACTCAACCCAAAGAATTCGTTATTGATTGAAACGTCACTGAAGCACCATTCTAAAATTCGTTAACGGATTTCGGAATCTTGGACCAGCTGACTCCGATTCCCAAGAATCGGCCCAAAAGTGTCTCTTTTGTACCTCGTCGCCAATTATAATAATTTTTCGACCCGGTCGTAACTATAAACATGGCATACCTCGACCACCTTATCTAAATTATTATCTTTTATTACCTTTTGTGTCCCACCGTGGTGTTGAGTTTTATTTCCATAAATAAAGAGTGTCATATTTTTTCGAATTGTTATGGGGCTATCTCTCCGTATCTCTGCCGGGATCTGGTAAAAGTAGTAGTGTGTGTGGTGTCCCGAATTTGGGGGCCAGTTTGAGTGGTTTGGCACTTTTGGACAACGGATTTTTTATGTGGATTCACGGATTTGGTATTCTGGGAATTTTCCGGCAATCAAACTCTTTGCTGGTATACGTTGTATGAAATGATGGCTATTTGTCATTTTGTCCAAGAGTTTGCTATATATTATTTGCACGTATTCATATTAATTTCATGAATATTAGGCCAATTGAAAAGTCCCAGGACTGATGCAGAGATGGCGGTGCTAGTATTGAATCCAAATGATTTTTGGTTAGAACCAACCTTCAAACGATACGTGTCAAAATTTGACAGCAGTCCGACCATTAGTTTGTGGGATATTGCGTTGTGAGTGTAGCTACTTCTGTTATTTGAAAAAAAGAGGAAAAAGAGAATTTCGTGTGCTGATAAAATATTGCTTTTTGAAGGGAAAAATACAGTTGAAGCATAATCAGGGTCTGCACCAGAAAAATCAACCATCATTGATTGATATGCTAAGTTCAAACGTGGTGAAATGAGCACCGAAGACGGAGAACGCAGTGGATGCCCAAAAGAGCCTGTCACCGACGAAGAAATCAGAAAGTTTAAAAAATAATTTTGAATGACCGTAAAGTGAAGTTGATCGAGATAGCAGACATTGTGAAGATATCTTCTGAACGTGTACATCATATCATTCACGAATATTTGTACATGAAAAAGCTGTGTGCAGAATGGGTGCCGCACGAGCTCACAATCGATCAAAAACAACAAAGTGTTAATGATTCTGAGCAGTGTTTGAAGCTGTTTAAGTGCAATAAACCTGAATTTTTGCGTCGATATGTGACAATGGATGAAACATGGCTCCATCATTTCGCTTCGGGGTCCAATCGAAAGTCAGCTGACTAGCTGAGTGGACTGCACACGATGATTCGAATTCAAAGCAAGGAAAAATATAACAGTCAGCTGACAAGGTTATGGCATCAGTATTCTGGAATGCGCAAGGTATAATATTCATTGATTACCTCCAAAAGGGCCAGACCATCAACAGCGATTATTATATAGCGTTATTGGATCGTTTAAAGGATTAAATCGTTAAAAGACGTCCCCATTTGAAGAAAAAAAAGGTGCTGTTTCATCAAAAGACAATACGCCGTGTCACAAATTAATGAAAATTGCTTGAATTAGGCTTCGAATTGCTTCTGCATCCACCGTATTCGCCAGATCTGGTCCCCAGCGACTTTTTCCTGTTCTCAGACCTCAAAAGAATGCTCGCTAGAAAGAAATTTAGTACCAATGAAGAAGTAATCGCCGAAACTTAGCCCTATTATGAAGCGAAATACAAATCGTACTACAAAAATGGTATCGAAAAGTTGGAAGATAACTTTAATCGCTGTATCGCCCTCGAAGGCAACTATGTTGAATAATAAAATCGAATTTTGCCAAAAAAATGTGTTTTACTATGGTACACCGGGGACTTACCAATGGACTTGTTTAGTGATGTTGATAATACTATATTTGACACAATAGAATTAAAATATAGAGCAAAAATGATAAATCAGTGGAAAAAATTTGAAAATCCATCAATAAATGACTGAGAAATAGATTATTTAAAATTTACGTATTTTAGAGCGGAACGTCTTTGGTCTCCGACCTGTCTATGACGTCACGCCACTTGCCTGTGATCGTTACACCATAAATTACGTTTAAATACTTAGCCGCGCCAAGGCTCTCGCGCCGTTTGTAGTTGTACAGTGTAGTCTTAACTCGAGTTTTGTTTTTATGTCACCATAATGGAAGAAGGCTTCGTGAAAGGACAAAGTTATTTTTACTCAATAACTTATTTCGAACCAACTTACACCTTATTATTTTTATTATCAGAAATAGACAGCTAGTACTGATAGGTACTTACATCAACATGATCTTCACACACATATGAAGTAGTTTTAGGTCCAATTAAGTCACGCCTCATTAATTTGCACCACTTCTTCCTTTGATTCATGTCATTTGGTATATGAAAAAACAATTTATTGGGGTTTTAAATTGTCGTGCTTGCACACATAGGCACAATACAATATTTGTAGGATTTTTTTTTATTTCAGACATCGTGTAACGAACAAAACACGACACGAACGGCACAAGTGATTGTACACCAATGAATTCGTAAGCACTCTGCGAATACCAGTCGCCTCGTGTAAGTGGCGTGACGTCACACACTAGACGCTGCGTACTATGAAATTATTCTTCCAAGCGCAACTTCAAAGTCCCATAACTTTTTCATTTCCAGAGATATTTCAATGATTCTTCCACATTTTTGTTTCATTTTACTTAAATTTTTAGAATTAATCCTTAACAAAAAAATGAAAACTAGTCCATTGGCCTGTTAACTCACTTCGTACTTCCCAAAAGTATCTCTGAATTCAGCATTCGAACAGAAAGTTCAATCGAGCCAAAGGCAGGAGCAAAGATATTACGTCAAGGTTCGTTCCACCCGACCTTATCAGATTGTTACCAAACATCATAATATGCAAATGAAAGGACCCACGGCCTCTCTGTGCTACTGTGTGTGAAAGTGTAGCACAGCCATTCCAGAACCAATCAAAGGAATAATTAACTTCTGATTTATATTCATGACATATCGGCCGAACTATTCTATTGTTAATGCGATGGATATCAGCGGGAAGTTTTATTAACGCCTTGCCCGTAAATATAAAACGGAAATGTCCAGTGTTGTTTATCGGACATTCCGATATCTTTTCGGCGATTCTAATTCCTGTTATTAATTTCGAAACGGCCGGCGGAGAAAAAATTGCCCTGTGGGTTTTTCGTTAATTCTATCGATGGCTCTTGAAAGATGATCCTGTAATAGCAATAATCGGAAATCGTCTAATTGGAATAGAGCTGCCATTAGGATGGTTTATGTTTCCTCCACCTGTGCGTTCGAATTTTTGCTGGCCTTTCTCTCATATATGTGATATTCACTGTTGCTGGTTTGAGGCATCCACAAACCAATGCGGCAAATGAGAATATTTGTACCGCATCTGAACCTGGATCCTTCTAATTCATTATCGATTGATAGTTTGATAAATAATCAATAGAAGCGATTATCAAACTATCAATCGATAATGAATTAGAAGGATCCAGTTTCAGATGCGGTACGAATATTTACCTTTTCATTATCGATTGATAGTCAAATAATCGGTAATACCAATTATCGATTGATAGTTTGATAATCAGTAGTAACGATTATAAATCTATCAATCGATATTAAATCAGTAAATATTCGTAACCCATCTGGGCCTGGATTCTACTAATATAGTATAGATTGATAGTCATAGAATCGGTACTACCAATTATCGATTGATAGTTGGATAATTAGTAGTATCGATTATTATCAAAATATTAATTGAACATTAATAAGTAATATCCAGCAGATGCGGTACGAATATTCACTGATTTTTTATCGATTGATAGTCAGGTAATTGGTAATAACAATTATCGATTGATAGTTTGATAATCAGTAGTACCGATTATTATCAAACTATCAATCGATAATAAATTAGTGAATATTCGTACTGCATTTGAGCTTGGATCCTACTTATTTATTATCGATTATCGAAGGGGCGATTTTGCGAAAGAGCATATCCATTGAGAAGAGGCTGATTGGGAAAGAGTTCTCTTCACAGATGAGTCTAGATTCTGCCTCTACCATTGTGATCGACGTTCCCTTGTATACAGACGTCCACATGAAAGATATGCTCAGTGCAATTTCCTGAATACTACTGGTTTCGGGGGAGGATCGATTATGGTATGGGGTGGAATATCTTTGACTGCTCGCACAGACCTAGTGGTCGTTGATAATTGAGCTATGAATGCTGATAGGTATATAAGGAACATTCTTGAAGAGCATGTAGTGCCATTTGCCCCATACATTGGTGAAAATGTCATTTTTATGGACGATAATGCCAGACCTCATCGTGCGCGCATCGTTCAGGAGTATTTTGAAGAGGTTGAAGTCTCTCGAATGGAATGTCCAGATCTCAATCCGATTGAGCAGGTTTGGGACAACCTCAATAGAATGCTGAGAAGTTCAGAAAATCATCCAGCTACTCTTAATGACTTAGGAATCCAACTCAGAGAAATCTGGAAAGGATTAGATCAGAACATTTTAAGATCACTCATTTTGAGTATGAACCGTCGTTGCCGAACTGTAATTAACGCAAGGGGTGGAAAAACCAAGTATTAAATCACTTATCAGCATTCCAGTATTTTGAAAATTGTTTATTTCTCTTCTTTTACATAAGATTCGGTGAAATCCTGAATTTTTCTTCCATTTAATGTGTCTTGTTTCGTTCGAAACCTTCCCGAGAGAACATAAAAAATAAGTTATGAAGTCAATTAAAATTGAGATTTTCAGAATGTGCGTTAATTTTTTTGCGCAGTGTATTTGCAAATGACAGAAAATGAATACTTTAAACGAATATGCAGTTTCAAGAAGCCTACTACGACTGAGAGTACTACTCCTTTGCGATCTTGCTCTAGATTGTTGGCCAGATACATTCGACGCACCCCGCGATACGTGATCCGGCAAAATAATGGAGAAAAACAGCAGGGATCCGTGACGGTTTTCGGAAAAAGAACAGGTTTTTCCACGGATGGACATCCCAGTCCGATTTATCGCTACCAAAGACCTACCCAGGCAACGTCACTACTATTCTGGGAAAGTCGACACTATAAACTCTTAAATCGCAATTTCTCCGCATTACATCACTCGATTTTTACGAGATAGGTATCAATCTTATCCCAGATAGATCGACAGATATGCTTTCTGGTAGATCGATCTGTATAGCTGGTCGGCATTCGAAAATTTGTAAGCGACGTACATGGCCGGTCTCGCCTGGCTGCGTATTGGCATCGAATACTTCTCTGAAGGACCACTGAGCAATAATAACTTAGTAAATATCTGTATACAGGATGTTTGGTGATAATGTACCAAAAATCAAAGAAGTGGTAACTCGATTAAAGTGAAGTTTCAGCCCTTCAAAGATTTTTTTCCAATAATTTCAGAAATAATGTAGGTACTAATCGCCAAACTGCAAGGATTTTCGTGATCTACATAGTCGAATCAATCAATAAAATGGTATAGGGTGTTTTTTTTCGAGGTATATAACTTTAAGTTGGCATTACTAATCAAGATGGCGACCGATTTAACAGCTGTCAAGTGATTTATTCTCAGTTTGGTTTGGCAATTCATCATGGAAAGAATCACGCCTGAACAACGCTTGCAAATAGTGCAATTTTATTTCGAAAATAATGGTTCTGTGCGGAATACGTATCGCGCACTACGTCCTTTAGCGATGAAGCGCACTTCTGGTTGAATGGCTAAGTCAACAAACAAAACTGCCGCATTTGGAGTGAAGCTAATCCTCAAGTGTATGTCGAAACACCGTTACATCCAGAAAAACTGACTGTTTGGTGCGATTTATGGGCGGGTGGCATCATTGGTCCGTACTTCTTCAAAAACGATGATGGCCAGAACGTTACAGTCAATGGTGATCGGTATAGAGCCATGATTACTAACTTTTTCATTCCTGAATTGAACAACCTTGATGTCCAGGAGCTGTGGTTCCAACAAGATGGCGCAACATGTCACACCTCGTGCCACAATCGATTTATTGAAAGACACGTTTGGTGACCGCCTAATTTCACGTTTTGGACCTGTGAATTGGCCTCCAAGATCTTGTGATTTAACACCGCTAGACTACTTTCTGTGGGGATATGTAAAGTCATTGGTTTATGCGGATGAGCCACAAACCCTTGACCATTTGGAAGACAACATTCGCCGTGATATTGCCGATATACGGTCACAAATGTTGGAAAATGTCATCGAAAATTGGACGTCCAGATTGGACTACATCCGAGCCATCCGTGGCGGTCATATGCCAGAAATCATATTTGAAAAGTAATGCCACAAGATTATCTTGCGGATAAATAAGATGCAAGTTAATCGAATAATCCATCGTTGTTTTATTGCAATTTAAAGTTCTATAGCTCTAAAAAAAACACCCTTTACATTTTCGAGGATGCCTACCGTAGTTGTAGGCGGTACCTCATGCAAAAAACTCCCCAAACAACGTCTAAAAATCCTGAAACTTCGCAACTATACAGAAGCACACAATGGCAATACGCCTTCCTGATCGGAATATCTGAATATGTCGTTGGAACCAGGATGGTACGATTGATTCGTGCGGAGGACAGACAGAAACGTTAGTTGCCATTATCTCGGCGTCATATCGTGGGATGAACGGAGGTTGGAGATCGTCTCGTTGCTTCGAGACGTCTCGAGGGACTCAGATAACGCAGTGTTTATGGACGCACCGACACAGTAATCACTCAAAGTAGAATTGTTCTTGTCTGGAGCCTGGAGGACGGACGCTGCATCTTAGATTGGATGCACAGTTCCGCTTCAGGTTGATTCGATATCGGTCAATAATTAAATGGAAGTTCGAAGATAGCATTGAATTGGCTATTATTTATTTTCGAAAGATATGAATTTTTTATTACAAAACTTCGCTTTTAACTAGCTGATTAAAAAATTCACGCCCAGATGTGAGACAAATAAAATCTTTACAAGAACTAACAAATACTACGCTGGAATGGTTGAAAAAATGGAAACTGAAAGGTGTTTTTTTAAAGCTATAGAACTTTAAATTGCAATAAAACATCGATGGATTATTCGATTGACATGAATTTTATTTATCCGCAAGATAATCTTTTGGCATTACATTTTGAATATGACTTCTGGCATATGACAGCCACGGCTGACTCGGATGTAGTCCAATCTGGACGTCCAATTTTCGATGACTTCTTCCAACATTTGTGGTCGTATATCGGCAATAACACAACGAATGTTGTCTTCCAAATGGTCAAGGGTTTGTGGCTTATCCGCATAGACCACTGACTTTACATAGTCCCACAGAAATTAGTCTAGCGGTGTTAAATAACAAGATCTTGGAGGTCAATTCACAGGTCCAAAACGTGAAATTAGGCGGTCACCAAACGTGTCTTTCAATAAATCGATTGTGGCACGAGCTGTGTGATATGTTGACATCATGGTTGTTCAATTCAGGAATGAAAAAGTTAGTAATCATGGCTCTATACCGATCACCATTGACTGTAACGTTCTGGCCATCATCGTTTTTGAAGAAGTACGGACCAATGATTCCACCAGCCCATAAAGCGCACCAAACAGTCAGTTTTTCTGGATGTAACGGTGTTTCGACATACACTTGAGGATAACTTCACTCCAAATGCGGCAGTTTTGTTTGTTGACGTAGCCATTCAACCAGAAGTGCGCTTCATCGCTAATGGACGTAGTGCGCGATACGTATTCCGCACAGAAACATTATTTTCGAAATAAAATTGGACTATTTGCAAGCATTGTTCAGGCGTGACTCTATTCAAGATGAATTGCCAAATCAAACTGAGAACAAATCACTTGACAGTTGTTGAATCGGTCGCTATCTTGAACAGAAATGCCAACTTAAAGTTATATACCCAAAAAAAAACACCCGTTAGATTTCTTAACCAGAAAGTTTTCCCGAAGAAAATATTAAAAAATTGAGCTTTTACCTCAACGAATTTAGGGTAATATTTTATACACCTTTACTAAGCCGAGCTACAACCTAAACTCTATAGTACCTGATCGTCTTTACATGTGTAGGGAACATGCACAGGGGCTTTTATGATAAAACTTCGTGTAAAATCTTTTTGCTTCAGTGGGCGTTCTTTTTTTTAGTTGACATGCCGAATTTCTTCTATTTTCAAAAGTCAATATATAGCTAACATTATAAAAACAATTCGCTGAAATGAACTTGATTTATTATCAATCACTATCTGTTTAAATTAAGCAAGAGGATGTCCTGAATTGGAACAAACGGACGTGGTAGATCGCAGTAGATTTTTCAACCTTTCTCTGGGCGGACGTAAAGGAGATCACCATTCCACAGAATATATTATTTCCTAGAAAACCGCAGTTAGTGGGAAGTGTTCATTAAAAAACACTGATATTCCTCATTACTGCTTGAGTTTCTTCTGTGGCTAGCCACAAAACGCGCGGCTCATGAATAATTCAAATTCCTTTGTATTCAATTTTTCACAATTATGTGGGTGACTCTGTGGAACTCCCGTGGTGTAAACCCAGCAATTTCTTTCGGACCTACGAATGTCGTAAACGGGTATTGTTGTTAATCTATAAATATTTATCGAAATTTCTCTAAGCTCTGTTATGAATGAATTATGGACCGGGAACATAGAAGGACCGCCTATGATTCCATAATATTCACTTATCTATTCCATTTGTAGTTTTCTGTTATGGAATTGGTATCTGGCATTCGTGGTTTTTTCTGATTTTGGAATGAGCAAAAATTGAGGAATGTATACACCTTAGTTTACCAGGAAGTTATTTATTTATTCATACATTTATTCAAGACCTAATGACATGACATACAATATTAAAAATGAAAAACATCATGTATGTCCTCGATTACTTCATGAATTCTATCTTTCAGATCTCAAATTCTAAAAGATTGAATTTATAAAGTTATCGAGGACATAAATGATGCCAATGTCTATGCCAATAGATTCAAATCTATTGTGGATCATTGGCATAGACCTTATCATTTTCGTGGCCCTAAAGGAAAACGTCTGAAGATGTTAAATCATAAATCTCGGTGGCCAATTGTGATCACACAATAAACAAATGAGTTTCAAAAGATACGCGAAAAACCACGTGGTGGTAATCCCTCTTAACAATCCAAATTCCAAAGCACCATAGATCGGACTCATTACGCACTACCAACACCGAAGCGCCAATTAAATGAATGGTATTTTTTTATAGCCCATTTCGACTGAATGCTCACATTATTTGGTTGTTTATTGAAACCGGGAAGCAGCTGCCAATCGTGATTATGGTTATTTTGAGGGGCTAATGGATACGTTCGATTTCATTGCGCTTTCCGCTTTATAAAGTAAGGGCCTGAACTATCGAAAACATCGGTTTCCATATTTGAAAAGGTGAAAGGACGCTCATTATTTTGTTTATAATAGGGAGCTCAATAAAAATGCGGATAATTATTCGTTTAAAGTTGCATTAGGATGAACTTATTATGAAAATATCGATCTTATTAATGACAGTACTTTTTGTTGACTCCATTCGTTCCATAGGCGTTAATTCTGGTACGGTTTGACCTTCAGAGTAATGAACATAGATAGAGAGAGCATATGTTATTTTCAGTAAGTAAATTTTGTTCCGAACATGAACTATCAAATTTGACATGGAGCGAGCGGAAATGAAAACATATCAGTGATACGATATTTCACTCAATTCGCGAGTTTCTCCACAAAGATAGCACTTCTTATGTCCCATAATGAATCGACGTTTCATATTAACTCAAAATATATTGAAATAAATACATAAATATACCAGAAATTCAGAAAACGAACTTCCAGCGCACCAAACGACGTGAAACAACCGATGACACCAGGAGAACAAAAGTTGCCAAACCTTGGATTTCAGCAGGTAGAAACAGAAAATAATTAATATCCTGCTTATTATAAATTCGACAATTAGGAAAAATATCGATTTCCAAATATTCAAATTTACATATTTAATCGGGAATCGGTCTAATAAATATATTTCATTTAGTATAATATACATTCATAACGATATAGTAAAATTGTGGATTTGAAAATAAATCACAATCCGACAACGTAATCTAACCATGTTTGGGACATGTGAAAATGCGTATACTTCCTCTATCTATGTTTATTAATTTATGTTTTTTAAATTATGTTTTCGGAACGACCAAACGTAAACATTCCAGAAGGTTTTAAATTTCTTCCTCGAACGATTCCAAAAGTTGATCATCGAAAATAACAATTCAACAAGACCATCGCAAAGCACTGTCTCCCTTATGCCTCTCCAATCTCCCAGATACCCAGCTTATCGATGAAATTTCACATCAAATGTCAGCAGACCATCGACTTCCCTAAATGGACAATCGCGAGTTACGCCCAATTAGAAAAAAAAACTTTCGATCCGCTTCATCAAAGGCGGCGCGATATTTAAAAATAACGGTAACGGCCTAACAAAGGCGTTCCGCCGACGTAACTTAATCACGGATACGACGTAACAACAACGCTGGTAAAAGAGACTGACGGACATCATCTAAATTTACTCCCGTTTGACATTTCTCGAATCAGATTAGATTTTCTAGTCGCTAGACGCCGAGAATGCGTATTATTTTTTGTTAATTGTTACCGTCGCGGACGAGAAGGGAACAGGTGCTTGTTGAAGGAAGAGACAATGACTAATTGGTGGTCTGGGAAGCGTGGAAACTCCGCCAATTTTCCGATAGACGAGAGTTGCGAACGACGTCTTATCAACGACGAGTCAAGTTACGTTCCAACTGTTGTAAGAGATGTTCTGTTCAAATTGACGTAATTGGATCGAGTCGCCAGATAATTCGAGTTTTTTTACAGGTTGGCTCAAGGATTGAAGATGTAGTTTTTGCGATGAGAAGTTAAGGAACAAGTATCGTTTGTGATGGGGAAGTTTGGTTTGGAGATTTTGTCGGGAATCCGATCAAATCCAAGTTATTCGGTGATTGGAGATTCATCAAGCCAAGTAACGGGTGTTTTTTTTTCGAGGTATATAACTTTAAGTTGGCATTACTGTTCAAGATGGCGATCGATTTAACAGCTGTCAAGTGATTCATTCTCAGTTTAGTTTGGCAATTCATCATGAATAGACTCACACCTGAACAACGCTTGCAAATAGTGCAATTTTATTTCGAAAATAATGGTTCTGTGCGGAATACGTATCGCGCACTACGTCCATTTTATTTTGTTTAGCGATGAAGTGCACTTCTGGTTGAATGGCTACGTCAACAAACAAAACTGCCGCATTTGGAGTGAAGTTAATCCTCAAGTGTATGTCGAAACACCGTTACATCCAGAAAAACAGACTGTTTGGTGCGCTTTATGGGCTGGTGGAATCATTGGTCTGTACTTCTTCAAAAACGATGATGGCCAGAACGTTACAGTCAATGGTGATCGGTATAGAGCCATGATTACTAACTTTTCCATTCCTGAATTGAACAACCATGATGTCCACGAGCTGTGGTTCCAACAAGACGGCGCAACATGTCACACAGCTCGGGCCACAATCGATTTATTGAAAGACACGTTTGGTGACCGCCTAATTTCACGTTATGGACCTGTGAATTGGCCTCCAAGATCTTGTGATTTAACAACGCTAGACTACTTTCTGTGGGTCTATGTAAAGTCATTGGTGTATGCGGATAAGCCACAAACCCTTGACCATTTGGAAGACAACATTCGCCGTGTTATTGCCGATATACGGCCACAAATGTTGGAAAAAGTCATCGAAAATTGGACGTCCAGATTGGACTACATCTGAGCCAGCCGTGGCGGTCATATGCCAGAAATCATATTTAAAATGTAATGCCACAAGATTATCTTGCGGATAAATAAAATTCATGTCAATCGAATAATCCATCGTTGTTTCATTGCAAGTTCTATAGCTCTGAAAAAAACACCTGTTATTATTCTTCGACTTCTTACTCACTGATTTAATTACTCTTCACTATTCTGTAGTAGCTGTTTGAATATATTCCTCAAACAACACATTACCATCAAAAATACTCACCTTCCACTCTCGAACTCAAAAACAAATATCGCAAATCCCATAGCAGTTCATCAATTCAACCGGTGTAATCCTTTGGCAGCACCGATCGATCTGAATTTCAAAGCAGGACTCAGCCACATGTTTTTTCGACGTAATCAATATATTAACAAGGGGAAAAGGTAAAACACAGCATCGAAAACACCGAATGATCGAATCGGCCTGCCTTTATTTGGTCCTACAATTGGAATACATTTCAGCTTTGAATTGATCAGAATAAATCACTCTCGTTAGGGAAATTGGTATTGTCGCTATGTCCTTTCATCTTGCTGGATGTCGTTAAGTGGAAAACCTCCCGGGCATCATAACTCTGTCAGATCATTCGACAATTCCGATGTAAATGCGGGGTTTGGTTTTTTTTTTATTTATGTTCTAACTGCTCGGTGGGAAAGTAACGAGAAAAAAGTGATTTCGCTTGCAGGACACGTTTGCGCCATTCACAGTACGATTACAATATCGTTTGACGTTGAAGTGAACAAAAATCACTGGATATAGTGATGGTATACAGCGACGGTGTACAAATTGGGAGATAGGCGCAGAATGTGAATATGATGTACATCTTGGAAAATCTTCGTTTTGCTTTTAGAGTTTCCTCGCATCTTTTTGGTTTGGGTCTATGTTTTTGAGGGTTTTTGATTCCAAAGGCAACATTTGGTTAAAGTTCTGTCCAAATTCTATTTCTGGCTCGAATTATGGCTGATTTGATTGAGTTCGATTCACTGATGAAAATTTCATAATTCATGAAATAATAGACTAATCGTCAAACTACAAGTACTTTCATTATCTACATATTCGCATGAATCAATAAAAAGGAACTGTATTGCCATGAAGAAACGTTTAATTTTTTTCAATTTTCTAAGTGTATGGATAATTTTACGAAAATTTTT
Source organism: Harmonia axyridis (assembly GCF_914767665.1). Classification (NCBI taxonomy): domain Eukaryota; kingdom Metazoa; phylum Arthropoda; class Insecta; order Coleoptera; family Coccinellidae; genus Harmonia; species Harmonia axyridis. Next base: position 2,876,902 of record NC_059502.1, read on the forward strand.
CGACAAAAAATTTTTCAGGTGACATCGAAATTCGGCTAATCAGAGATCGTGAATAATTGCTCCACTCACCGATTCCCCGTAGAGCTCACGGTTTTGAGGAAATTCGAAGTCGAAATTTGGGAAAAAATTGAATTTCCCCCCAAAAACCGTTATACACTGCGCAAAAAAATTAACGCACATTCTGAAAATCTCAATTTTAATGAGAGTTAACTCTACATTGACTTTATAACTTATTTTTGATGTACTCTCGGGAAGGTTTTGAACGAAACAAGACACATTAAATGGAAGAAAAAATCAGGATTTCACCGAATCTTATGTGAAAGAAGAGAAATAAACAATTTTCAAAATACTGCAATGCTGATAAGTGATTTAATACTTGGTATTTCCACCCCTTGCGTTAATTACAGCTCGGCAATGACGGTTCATACTCAAAATGAGTGATTTTAAAATGTTCTGATCTAATCCTTCCCAGATTTCTCTGAGTTGGATTCCTAAGTCATTAAGAGTAGCTGTATGATTTTCTGAACTTCTCAGTCTTCTATTGAGGTTGTCCCAAACCTGCTCAATCGGATTGGGATCTGGACTTCTTGCTGGCCATTCCATTCGAGAGACTTCAACCTCTTCAAGGTACTCCTGAACGATGCGCGCACGATGGGGTCTGGCATTATCGTCCATAAAAATGAAATTTTCACTCATGTATGGGGCAAATGGCACTACATGTTCTTCAAGAATTTTTCGCATATACCTATCAGCATTCACAGCTCCATTATCAACGACCACTAGGTCTGTGCGAGCAGTCAAAGATATTCCACCCCACACCATAATCGATCCTCCCCCGAAACTAGTAGTATTCAGGAAATTGCACTGAGCATATCTCTCATGTGGACGTCTGTATACAAGGGAACGTCGATCACAATGGTAGAGGCAGAATCTAGACTCATCTGTGAAGAGAACTCTTTCCCAATCAGCCTCTTCCCAATGGATATATATGCTCTCTCGCAAAATCCAAACGCGCCCTTCGATGGGCTGGGGTAAGAGCTGGGCCTCTTGCCGCGACACGAGGCCTTAAATCATATTCTCTGAGGCGATTTCTTATTGTCTGAGTGCTAATTTGCACCTCATGAGTTTGCTCAAGCTGATTTTGAAGGAGGCGAGCGGTTGCAAACCATTGTCTCAACGAAGAAACTCTCAAGTTACGTTCTTGAATGGCAGTTGTTACCCGTGGTCTACCCTGTCCTGGTCTTCGGACATTCATACCTGTCTCCCTGAATCGCTGCAACATTCTGGACATACTTGTATGGGAAACTCCAAACCTTTCTGCAATTCTTGTGTATGTCCACCCTTCTTCTCGCAAAACTACCGCTTGGGCACATTCCTCTTGGGTCAAATTGCGTGTTTCGCGTTGCATAGCGATCGAGTGTAGAAAATCAAACGAAAGAAAAACTAATAAATCTGATAATCTCATCTTTTTTTATTCCTGCTGGGAAAAAACATGTGTATTGAAGAAAAACGTTTAAAATGAATAACATATGCATGCATAATTCTGATGAAAATAATTATCATTGAGAACACCTTCAGTTGTAGAATAAATTTGAGATTTTCATAATGTGCGTTAATTTTTTTGCGCAGTGTATCTCCTGAAGTATTCGTCACAGACCCCTCAAATGACAACGTTTTTTGAACATCTAGTTCTGATCTGAAACATAGTAAGATTTCAAGGGCGCAGCTTACGTCCAGGAGATATTGCAGCCTCAGGAATTTCATTAATTTTTTTTTTCACAAATTTCAGATTTTTTCCTTTAATTTCTGAAATAATGTACCAATCGCCAAACTGCAAGCATTTTCGCGATCTACATAGTCGAATCAATCAATGAAATGGTACAATAGTCCCATGAAGGAACTTTTAATTTTTTTCAATTTTCTAAGGGAAAAATTTTACAAAAATTTCATTGACGATATTAATCATTCAATCGACTGCGACTAATCGAAAATAACTGAAACCAATTTCCTCCACTTGGGAGCCTCAAGGCCAAACCACATCTTATCACCTCCAAAAAATAATTCCGGACCATGAATCGACTCCTACGGAAGCCCCCCTTGATCCCAATACACACTAACAACGCGACCATCGGCATCCAAGTCGAGAATTCCACAATAGCGCTTAATAGTAGGCTCACAGCGGCGTGGAAGAGTTGTGGGCGCTCTCCTGGTTGAGTTACCGGCAGTCAGGTATTTAATCTTCCCCTGTGACACTAATATTATCTATGATTTATACTAATAACTTCTCGGTAGTGGGTTATTCGAGGTGGAGGCGCTGCTGCTCGCTGAGATGGTAGCCGAGAGAGAGCCTCGAGGCTACCGTGAACAAAGTATGAATGCCAGCTGGGATCGAGAAGGCGAAGATGCCGCCGGGCTCATTAAGAACATAAATTAAATCGTTTGAATGTGGTGTTAATGACTGGAGATCCCTATAGACTCTATAGAGAGAAAGGTTGATGAAGGGATTTTTGAGGATTTGGTATATATTTTAATCTCAGGAGAATTCACAAACAAAATACAAACTTTAAGTGTGAAAACGTTGAGTTTTTCAAGGTTTGCAGCTCTGAAGTTAGCCATTGAACAAACGTCAAAAAATGGGTGTTGTTAATAGTGCCAGGCATCTGTGAGAAATCCAGTAAAAAAATTGGCATTATAATAGACACGAAAAGGTTTGATAACTTGAGTTTTAGAAGTTCAAACGTGTCAGGTTCTCGTAATACATCTTTCCCTCATTTTCGTGGCCTCGACAATACTTGGGTTTAGAGTTCACAATTCTGAATGATATAATGACAACAATAAATTTAACTCTATTTTCAATTTCAACCCATATTATCTCAGCTCTTATTGTCATGAATTGGTTACAAGAGAAAACACATTTGCTCATTGAATTTCAACCTAACTTTCTACACTGTTTTTGTAAAGTTTGGAACAAATTCATTTTTAGCTAAACAGACCATTTTAAGAAATCATCCTGAGACACGTCGATTTTTTATTTTAATTTACCGTATTTTAAAATAATAATCTAATATACAGGGTGAATTACATTCGAGTAATGACGTCACCGTCGTTTTTTTTAAATGGAACACCCCCATTTTGTCTCAATTTTCCGATTACTCTAGCTGAACTGATTCCAAAAATGTACCACATGTTGTTTCCAATTGGTACAGGGTGGACAGGGTGTGTGCTCATAAAGTAACGCGCGACTTTCTTTATTGGTTAAATAAACAATAATATCAAAAATACTTATTGCATACTACGTCCATTTTATTTTGTTTAGCGATGAAGCGCACTTCTGGTTGAATGGCTACGTCAACAAACAAAACTGCCGCATTTTGACTGAAGCTAATCCTCAAGTGTATGTCGAAACACCGTTACATCCAGAAAAACAGACTGTTTGGTGCGCTTTATGGGCTGGTCCGTACTTCTTCAAAAACGATGATGGCCAGAACGTTACAGTCAATGGTGATCGATATAGAGCCATGATTACTAACTTTTTCATTCCTGAATTGAACAACCATGATGTCCAGGAGCTGTGGTTCCAACAAGACGGTGCAACATGTCACACAGCTCGTTCCACAATCGATTTATTGAGAGACACGTTTGGTGACCGCCTAATTTCACGTTTTGGACCTGTGAATTAGCCTCCACGATCTTGTGATTTAACACCGCTAGACTACTTTCTGTGGGGCTATGTACAGTCATTGGTCTATGCGGATAAGCCACAAACCCTCGTCCATTTGGAAGACAACATTCGCCGTGTTATTGCCGATATACGGCCACAAATGTTGGAAAAAGTCATCGAAAATTGGACGTCCAGATTGGACTACATCCGAGCCAGCTGTGGCGGTCATATGCCAGAAATCATATTTAAAATGTAATGCCACAAGATTATCTCGCGGATAAATAAAATTCATGTCAATCGAATAATCCATCGTTGTTTTATTGCGATTTAAAGTTCTATAGCTCTAAAAAAAACACCCTTTAGCATCTATCTGGATCATCTTGCATTGTCGTTGGGGTTTTCGAAGTTTGCTGTTTGTTCATTTGGATACTGTTAGTAACTGAGTTGAGGACTTTTCTGGAAGTTGTCTGTGATTTAAGGTGGTTTCTTGATGATACTTCTTCATTAGTGTTGTTTTCTTCGATACCCCATGATGATTTATCGTCTTTTTCTCTGGTGTCGTTGTTTTTGAAAGCTGATCTCTTACCTCGGTTGAGGAGGAAGGTTAGGTTATCTTCTCAAATGAATTTCCTCTTGTTGACACCAGAAAAACGGCCTACAGCTTGGTTAATGTGTTGTGGAAGAATGCAGGGTGTTTTATTTCTTCATACCTTAATTTTTTAGAGCCTATTCATAATGTAGAAGTTTGATGACATATGAGACCCCTCAAATATCTGAAGAGAGTTGAGACATTTTGCAAGAGCAGATGCCTTATAGAAAGTAAAACAAATGGGCCAGCCCGAAAACTAAATAAGGAACCGATTCAATTATCTCATTATTATTTTTGTCGCCTCAGAAGTAAATCCATTAGCGCGCTAAGTAATTTTTTTCCGAAGAAAATAACCCATAATTGCTGTTTATTATCAATACTCGACGTTTCGATGCGTATCGCCTGTTTTCATCGGAGTTTATCGATGCCCAACTCGGTCAAATTAGATTTGGACTTGTTTGACAGGCTTTGTATTCCGAATACCCTTGTTACAGTTTTTTCGTGGATAATTATTTCAATTTGGTTCTGGTCAGCTCAAAGTCTAGACGCCGATTATTGAAACGGTGAATGACTTAATGGAAAAGTGGAATGATTAATAAGCTGCATCCATATTATGACGAAACGAAAGCTAGTTGAACGAAAACTAAAATCAACCAAAGTGTTTCTTGACAGTGGAAATTAATTATGATGGAAACGAAGTTGAATAGACTAATGTCGAATGAAATCCACCTACCTCAGAGTAATAAACATACATAGAGGGAGCATATGTCATTTTCAGTAAGCAACTTTTGTCCCCAACATGAACTATCAATTTTGACATGAATCGCGCGGTAATGAACATATCTGTGATACGATATTCTACTTAATTCGCGAGTTTTTCTACAAAGAACGCACTTCTTATGTCCCAAAGTGAATCAACATTCCTTATTAATTCAAAATATATTAAAATAAATACCTAAATATATCAGAAATTCAGGAAACAATTTTAAAGCCCACCAAACGACGTGAAACAACCGATGACACTAGAAGAGCAAAAGTTGCCAAACCTTGGACTTTCAGAAGGTAAAGTGTGTTTTTTTTAGAGCTATAGAACTTTAATTTGCAATAAAACAACGATGGATTATTCGATTGACATGAATTTTATTTATCCGCAAGATAATCTTGTGGCATTACATTTTGAATTTGATTTCTGGCATATGACCGCCACGGCTGGCTCGGATGTAGTCCAATCTGGACGTCCAATTTTCGATGACTTTTTCCAACATTTGTGGCCGTATATCGGCAATAACATGGCGAATGTTGTCTTCCAAATGGTCAAGGGTTTGTGACTTATCCGCATCGACCAATGACTTTACATAGCCTCACAGAAGGTAGTCTAGCGGTGTTAAATCACAAGATCTTGGAGGCCAATTCACAGGTCCAAAACGTGAAATTAGGCGGTCACCAAACGAGTCTTTGATCAAATCGATTGTGGCACGAGCTGTGTAACATGTTGCGCCGTCTTGTTGGAACCACAGCTCCTGGACATCATGGTTATTCGATTCAGGAATGAAAAAGTCAGTAATCATGGCTCTATACCGATCACCATTGACTGTAACGTTCTGGCCATCATCGTTTTTGAAGAAGTACGGACCAATGATTCCACCAGCCCATAAAGCGCACCAAATAGTCAGTTTTTCTGGATGTAACGATGTTTCGACATACACTTGAGGATTAGCTTCACTTCAAATGCGGCAGTTTTGTTTGTTGACTTAGCCATTCAACCAGAAGTGCGCTTCATCGCTAAACAAAATAAAATGGACGTAGTGCGCGATACGTATTCCGCACAGAACCATTATTTTCGAAATAAATTGCACTATTTTCAAGCAATGTTCAGGCTTGAGTCTATTCATGATGAATTGCCAAACCAAACTGAGAATAAATCACTTGACAGCTTTCAAATCGGTCGCCATCTTCAACAGTAATGCCAACTTGAAGTTATATACCTCGAAAAAAACACCCGTTATAACAATCCGACAACGTAATCAAACCAAGTTGGGGACATGTAAAAATTGCGTATACTCTCTCTATCTATGTTCATTACTCTATGGTCGAACGTAAACGAAGTCAGCGGATTTATTTACGAGTACGGATCGAACAATATCGTCATAAGTCAATCAGGGAAAACGGGATTCATCCGTCATCTTCTGGCGTTCCAAAAGGCTCCTTCAATTCCTACGCGTAGCGAGTAAAAGATTTACCATACAATGGAGCACATGTCTCCAATGCGTGTCCCACTCTTGATAAAGCATACGCTCTGGCCTTTCTTTGGTCGTGTTTGATGGTTAGGAAGAATTTACCTCTTTCCTAAGATATGCGGGCATCGGAGGTATTGTCTTGTTTCTCGGATGTCAACAAACTTCTGCAAATGGCCATATACCGGGTGGACGAGAAGAATGATCGTCGGTGTTGTACATTGTCTTCACTATGGGTGGATTGAAACGGTGATAAATCCCTCAATCTAGAGGGCTACGGGTATGTGCTTTATAACGGTTGAATATTGTGAGAGAACTTAGAGAACGTTTTTGTTGATCCAGAACGTGGAAGTTGAAAATAGTATATTGTGCAACAAGTGGAAAAGTCAAACTTTTCTCGCGAGTGTGGAAGTTTGTGGCACGAGCTGAAAGGCGAGTGTTACAAACATACGAGCGAGAAAAGGACTCAATCAGCCTCTTCCCAATGGATATGCTCTCTCGCAAAATCCAAACGCGCCCTTCGATGGGCTGGGGTAAGAGCTGGGCCTCTTGCCGCGACACGAAGCCTTAAATCATATTCTCTGAGGCGATTTCTTATTGTCCGAGTGCTAATTTGCACCCCATGAGTTTGCTCAAGCTGATTTTGAAGGAGGCGAGCGGTTGAAAACCGTTGTCTCAACGAAGAAACTCTCAAGTAACGTTCTTGAATGGCAGTTGTTACCCGTGGTCTACCCTGTCCTGGTCTCCGGACATTCATACCTGTCTCCCTGAATCGATGCAACATTCTGGACACACTTGTATGGGAAACTCGAAACCTTTCTGCAATTCTTGTGTATGTCCACCCTTCTTCTCGCAGAACTACCGCTTGGGCACATTCCTCTTGGGTCAAATTGCGTGTTTCGCGTTGCTTAGCGATCGAGTGTAGAAAATCAAACGAAAGAAAAACTATTGATTACTAGAATTGATCGAGAACAACTGATTTCAGAATGGAGCCAATACATTCAAAATCTGATAATCCCATCTTTTTTTATTCCTGCTGGGAAAAACCATCTGTATTGAAGAAAAACGTTGAAAGTGGATAACATATGCATGCATAATTCTGATAAAAATAATTATCATTGAGAACACCTTCAGTTGTAGAATAAATTCGAGATTTCCATAATGTGCGTTAATTTTTTTTGCGCAGTGTATTTGAAGGGGGAAATTTGATATTAGTATTACCGACGAAGAAAGCAGCAATGTCGTTGAGCTCGAAAATGCTGGTATAGTATATCCAAAGTCACTTGGAGGAAGCTGATTATTTCGATTATACAAGGGTTGTCCAAGTTTCCAGAAATTCCTTTGGGGCCAATGAATTTATTGCTTAACAATACTTTCGGATAAACCCCGGTATTTAGCGTATCGCTGTATCCACTTCAAAGGGACATTTATGGCCAAGGGTTTTTATGAATTAGTTCAAGTTACTTTGGATATACTATAACAACTTCATAACAGATTGACCATATTACCAGTCCCTTGCAAACAGAATACCAAGTCGAATGCATCATACCGTTGCTGTCACAAAAACCACCCAGGAATGCCGGCCAACTTTGATATTTCCTGCTACGTGAATCACAAACCCACGACAGACGCTCTGGTCCAGATTTGTTATCAGCAGATTCATCACAGTTCTTATCCCTGTGCTTACCCCCCAGCTCAACAGCAATTAGTAATAAATCAATGTATTCCTTGATTCGCTTGTCGTACATTAACAGTAGCTATCGTCCTTGCCAACTCCTCTTGATTATTCAATGATTATTATGATTACTTTATGGCTTCTGCAATTTCTATCAACGTGCAAGTAGCTGCATCACCCTGGGGGCATTCGGTATATTACAGGCTTGTACGGGGGCAGAACAACAGGTGAGTGTCTTTCTGTTGGTGATCTAGGAATTGTATGACATTTGGGATGTTGGTTTATAGATAGAAGTTTTGTATCAATTGATTTTGATGGTTAATAATATAATAATCAGTAAAAAAAAACTTACTGGTCCCTGCCTTATAAACCCCGCAGGGAGTGGTGACTTTGCTAGTAAAAAGAATATTGCACATCGTTTGGAGACCCTGGTTGTAGCGTTTCACGACGTTTTCCAATATGAGTTTTCATTTTGACGCCAAAAATAAAATGCATCTTTATTTCATTGGCATTAACGATGGAAAAAGATATCACCCAAATGGCCGCCAATAAGGCTATAGTTTCTAATTTCTAGGGGTGGTTTGGCTTATTTGGCAACAAAACTCCTACCCAGGTTTTTACAAATTTAATAAAATTAAAATATACAAAGATCGATCTTTTTCACTCTAAACAGTCTAAACAAATAATGAAATAAAAACCTGTGGCGGCTTCTCATAAAGATCCACATAGCAACAATAAACACCGCAGTCGGTAGCCTAGTGGTTAAGACTGTAGACTCACTCACCGAGATGCGACAAGGTACCGGGTTCGAGTCCCGGCGGCTCCCGATAATAATAAATTCCCCAAGCGTCTGTGACACGGCACACACAAATATACCAAAGTCACACTGATGAGTCCGGTGTGTGTGCCAGGGACGAAACGCATAAGTAGGCATATGTGAAATCCTACAAACCTAACTTAAATCGGTTTCAAATGAGTTACTCTGCTATTAGGATGGAACCTTTTCTGTAAATTATTTTCAGCCTTCTGAACACCAGCTCTTATCAGGAAGCTATAGTACACCAATCCCTATTCAATGAAGTTGATGTGATAATGCCAGGTATTACGCAGGTATTCTTTCAGATTCAGGAACTAAAGTGGTTTAACGTACGTACTATTCCAAATTCTGTATCTCAAGGAAGTACTTCTTGATATTTTTCAATCCCAAGAAAGGTTTCAGTTGTTCCAATTCCACGGGAGGTGCGAGAATCCCGACACAATTCTCGCCGATAAATTAGATCCCAAATCTCAAATTAAATTAATAATGGCTGAAATCTAAATCTTAGGTACGTATCCTTGCTGAAGTCTCGACAACTATTGAAAATCTCCCAGAAGATTCTCTCTAGATCCGCGCATCCGCGCTCCGACCGATGGTACACGATCAACAGACAAATTACTGCGTCTTCGAAAATTCCAGTAGCGTAACATGGACCGAAGCTCGCAAAATCGTTGCAAAGTATACAAGTTACTTTTCTGTTGCACCACGTAATTGTTCTTGCAGGCATCAGATACCTGCGTATGTAGGCATTGCAAGGATACCTATTATTATTACACATTGTGTTGGTTTATGAAATGGCCACTTGATGGGTAGATGGAATGGTCAGTTGGCGTGTTATAGAAAGATTTCCATGATTCCATAGTAATTGGACTGCTTCTTATCTTGAATTAGTTAACGCATGAATCTACGATAACCTTGTGTTATCATGGGTAGACAGTAATTGACGTGAAATTAATGTTTTATTGCTTAGTATTTTACGGTAATTTCAGAGAAGAATCCTCTGGTATGAGGGTATCAACAATATATGTTGAAAATAGATCTTCTCGACTACTGGAGATGCTTCTGCTTTTTTCTTTATTTTATCCAGCATCAACCGTCTGTTGCTTTGGTTCAATTCTCTCCGTGTCTCATTTGACTCAACAATATATTGATACAAATTGTCTGTGGAATATCTGATTATTTCAGAATTGAGTGAATTAGTTACGAAGTTTTTTTATTCTGAGTTTATCTAAATGATTTTCATATCATAAAATATGTGGTGTACAATAATCAATTTTTTCTGAGAATAGAACATAACCAAGTAAAGAATTTGATTCTTTCGAATTGATGCGAAAAAAGTCAGTGGGTGGCTGGAATTTGAAATTTTTAGTGATATTATTATTATTATTATTTCAATGAGTTTAGTAAAAGCAAATACTTAATTTAGGTAAGTAACGGGTGTTTTTTGTCGAGGTATATAACTTTAAGTTGGCATTACTGTTCAAGATGGCAACCGATTTAACAGCTGTCCAGTGATTTATTCTCAGATTGGTTTGGCAATTTATCACGAATAGACTCACGCCTGAACAACGCTTGCAAGTAGTGCAATTTTATTTCGAAAATAATTGTTCTGTGCGCAATACGTATCGCGCACTACGTCCATTTTATTTTGTTTAGCGATGAAGCGCACTTCTGGTTGAATGGCTACGTCAACAAACAAAACTGCCGCATTTGGAGTGAAGCTAATTCTCAACTGTATGTCGAAACACCGTTAAATCTAGAAAAACTGACTGTTTGGTGCGCTTTATGGGCTGGTGGAATCATTGGTCCGTACTTCTTCAAAAACAATGATGGCCAGAACGTTACAGTCAATGGTGATCGGTATAGATCCATGATTACTAACTTTTTCATTCCTGAATTGAACAACCATGATGTACAGGAGCTGTGGTTCCAACAAGAAGGCGCAACATGTCACAAAGCTCGTACCACAATCGATTTAATGAAAGACACGTTTGGTGACCGCCTAATTTCACGTTTTGGACCTGTGAAGACCTCCAAGATCTTGTGATTTAACACCGCTAGACTACTTTTCATGGGACCATGTAAAGTCATTGGTCTATGCGGATAAGCCACAAACCCTTGACCATTTGGAAGACAACATTCGCCGTGTTATTGCCGTTATACGGCCACAAATGTTGGAAAAAGTAATCGAAAATTGGACGTCCAGGTTGGACTACATCCGAGCCGGCCGTGGCGATCATATGCCAGAAATCATATTTAAAATGTAATGCCACAAGATTATCTTGCGGATAAATAAAATTCATGTCAATCGAATAATCCATCGTTGTTTTATTGCAATTTAAAGTTCTATAGCTCTAAAAAAAAACACCCTTTAATTGAGAAGACTATCAAGGTGGTATTCATGAAGTTGCTTTTTTAATCCAGGCGTTGATAGCGCCATCTCAACGTAGAGCGTGAAATAATTTTCGCATTAACCAAAGAAACGCAAACCCACAATCAAGAAGTGAAACAACCATTAGGTAACTTAATTTAACGCAATTAAAATCGAGTCTAGTGCAATGATTCACGTTTATTGCTTGTGTGCGGATTAAAAAAACAGCTGATTCAGATTGTCTTATCTACATCATCAACGTCTTTATACCCTCTCTGCCAGTTCTTTTCGGAGAAATGCCTCTTTATAATTACGTTGCTGCTACTTTCTGCCTCAGTCACTTCGAATTAAGTCGCCAGGTATTAATAAAGAGTAGAAACTACACCCGGTTATTAAAACTTCAAGAATGCACGACTTGATTTTTTTTTTACGTAGTGACGTATGCAGATTGTAAATTTGAATGCGGAATGCAGGTGAATACAGGGTGTTCTAGTAGTTTTGAGGTAGATTTGTCTCAGTTGTTCTCAGTTTCTTACCACTCTTGCGTTACGAACTATTTGTTGTTAGGAAATTTTTTGTTACTCCTGAAATAAAAAAAAATCAAGATTACAAGATCATTGTATTGCGACCGTTTGTCTCTCAACACTTGGCTCAAACGCATTAATTGCGTTCAATAACGATTGCCTGTGATTGTTTCAGTCGGTTTTAACAACTCATAATACCACGCCGAACTGGTCCCACCAAATACTGAGGATGACCTTGGAACCGTGAATATTCGGTTTGGCCGTCGACGTGGAAGCATGGCTGGGATATCCCCATGATTTTCTGCGTTTGTGATTATCGTAATGAACCCATTTTTCGTCTCCAGTCACAATGCGATGCAGAAATTCTTTCCGCCTTGCAAGCAGCTTTTCACTAGCAACCAAACGCCGTTCAACATTTCTCAGCTTCATCTTGTACGGCACTCAATTTCCTTGTTTCTGAATCATTCCCATGACTTTCAAACGTTTTGAAATGACTTGTTGCGTCACTCTCAATGATTCTTTCAATTCTTGTTGCATTTGACACGAATCTTGATCAAGTAATGCCTCCAATTCAGATCCAATCAGATCAATTAATCGAGAATTAATTCAAACAAGAGACAATTCAGCATCTTCGATAATATTCTCTCTTCTAATGCCAAGCTGGTCTTCGATGTCAGAATCACCACGCTTGAAGCGTTGAAACCACTCTCGGTACATTCTTTCACTGATAGCAGCATGACCATAGGTATTTGAGGGCATTCATTGAGCATCAGCCACAGATTTCTTCATATTAAAGAAAATTGAAACCTCCCGCAAATGACGAGAATTTGGCTCGTAAGCTGACATGTTTAATCGAGTTTAACTTTATGATGCAGACACAAATCGACAAATATTTCGATGGCGTTATGTTTACAAATATCTGAGCTTATTGTATGACATCTACTATCTATTTATTTCTCTAATTCTGTCGTTATTCCGTTCATTCTTCCACATCTTGTAGAACAAAATCGTGCGAGAATATATCAGAAACGCACAGTTTTCATGGTTATATTTTATTATTCTATGTTGGTACTCTGAACTTTCCGACACGGCTTTATCTGTCAATTCATCAATTTGCCTTAAAGAAATCAGTTCTGCCAACCAACATTTTTCAATGCAAAAATCACTAAACTATATTCATGGAAATATTTCATTAATTTCAATGAAAATGCAATGAATTAGAGAAAATAATGTATAATACTCGTACAGAAGGCTCATTCTACAACTCGTTCATTCCAAAACTCGCCACTTCGTGGCTCGTTTTTGAATTTTGAACTCGTGGAAGAATATCAATGCCTTCTGCACTTGTATTATAAATAACTATTCTACTACCACTTACAGCCATTTAGTGCAAAACGGCGGAAGCAAGGTTGTACACCTGATAATAAGTAATGTAAAATTTCATTCTGACTGAGATGCACGATAAATTCAAACCAAAACAGGTGTTTGGATAATGCATTTTCACTCCTCTGATTTCAGTTACAATATTGAAGAATTCTAAGAAACGTAATACCAGGTGAATCTTCTTTAAGTAGAATCTCAAAGAGCAAACTTGTTTTTCAAGATTTTTGACTGATTCAACTTGAAAAAATCATCCGGTACTTCTTGAAATTACCTGAATGTTTTCTTTTTTGTATGGGCTTTCGAACGATTCGAGTGTTTCCTACTGACCGGGAATGAATGTGTCAATGTTTTATTCAGCTAGAAATAGATATAATTTTCAATGTATTCCTTCATTTAGTAAAGTTTATATAGTATCTAAAAGTCGAAGTAGGAAACATACTGGATAACCTTCATCTTTCAGATCTTTAATTATCACTGAAAGCGATGATTCTACATCCACCAGCGCAAATCCTCTTTGCGAGCAATTAAGTCGCTGGAACAGTCCTCGATCTCTTTGTTCGTCGAAAAATCCAGCAACAGACGAACAGTAGTCGACTAATACCGACATCAAACGACTCCACTAATTATCGCAAGTAAAACATTATTCTAAGAAAAGGTTAACCAGGTGCGTCTCTGGATTCGCGGTAGCCAAGAAAACGTCCAAATGAACTACTGGATTGTTTAGTCTGCCCACATCCAGTCTAATTACCGCTACTTTAATGTAATAATTGCAGTTGTGTTTGAGGAACGCGAACATTTCGTGTGCGCTTGTTGTAGATAGGCCCTTTGTTCGTTTTCTCTGATGTTGGGAGAATAATTGCTGGAGATGATAGTAGGCGATTATCGGTACGGCTGCTGCGGTACAATGCGATCTCCGAGGACGTAATGGACTGGCAGTTTTGTCGAGCCGTTTCTTTGGTGAAGATAGAGAGGACGAGGTTTCGTGCAACTCGCTGCTTTTATGTCCACCTTCACTTTCTGTGGTTTTCACGGTATAATCGTTTTCGGTTTGAGGTTATTTGACCTTGGTACTGATTTTATTCTATGATCACCAACGCGAATGGTAAATTAATCATAAAAATAGTAATCTGATATTATTAAATTTAAACAAATAAAAATAGTAATTATAATACAAGTGCAGAAAGCATTGTTATTCTGCCACGAATCCAAAATTTAAAAACGAGGTACGAAATGGCGAGTTATTTCTCTAATTCACTGAATTTTCATTGAAATTAATGAAATATTTCCATAAATATCGTTAGGTGATTTTTGCATTGAAAAATGTGGGTGCAACTTTGCTTCTGCCGTTTTTTTCCGAAATTCGAGGCTTTACTATAGAAAACTGGTTATACATTTATGATTCAAAGTGTTGTCAATCGTTGGCCACTACTTTGTTCTATCTTTCGGGCAACGTACGAATCCCGCGTTGAAAAAACGGGTCATCTTTTGAAACGATCCACGAATCGTTTCAATTTTTCACTTCTTCATAAGTGCTGGTCAGCCAAGCGGTGTGTCATTGATTGAAACAAGGGATAGTCCTCGGGAGCAACGTCTGGAAAATACGGTGGGTTGGGTAGGACTTCCCATTTCAACGTTTCCAAGTATGTCTTGACCACTTTCGCAAAATAGGGTCGAGCATTATCATGCTGTAAAATCACTTTATCATGTCTCCCGATGTATTGCTGCCGTTTGTCTCTCAATACTCGTCTCCAACGGATTAATTGCGTTCGATAACGATCGCATGTGATTGTTTCAGTCGGTTTTAACAACTCATTATATACTACGCTGAGCTGGTTCCACTAAATACTGAGCATGGCCTGTAAATATTCCTTTCGGTCGTCGACGTGGACGAATGACCGGGATATCCCCATGATTTTCTGCTTTTGGGATTATCGTGATGAACCCATTTTTCGTCGTCAGTAACAATGCGGTGCAGAAATTCCTTACGTCTTTGCCCTGCAAGCAGCTGTTCACAAGCAAACAAACGCCGATCAACATCTCTCGGCTTCAACTCGTACGGCACCCAATTTCCTTGTTTCTGAATAATTTACATGACTTTCAAGCGTTTTGAAATGGCTTGCAGCATCACTCCCAATTATCCCATCAATTCTAGTTACTGAGTTTGGATCAAGTAATGTCTCCAATTATGCATCTTCGAAAACCTTATATCTTCCACCCCCATTATGGTCTTCGACGAAGCCACTCCCGGCACGTTCTTTCACTAACAGCGGCCTCACCATAGGTATTTGAGAGCATTCGATGAGCCTAAGCTGCAGATTTCTTCATAATGAAACAGAAAATTGACACCTCCCGCAAATGGCGAGATTTTGCCTCGTAAGCTGACATGTTTAATCGAAAATAACGTTATGATGCAGACACAATTCGACGAATATTTCGATGGCGTTATGTTTACAAATACCTAAGCTTATTATATGACATAAACGATCTATTTATTTCGCTACAGCCTTCCATTGCAAAACGGCGGAAACAATGTTGTACACCTAATGTGACCAACGTTTACGTCGGCCAGTCTATATCGAATCCCAACAAGATCCCCTCGAACAAAAGCGTCTCATCGCATCGCGACCAAAAAAAAAAAAGAACCTAGTTAAAATCCATTTGTTCCCCAGTGACTGTTTTAATGGGTTGCGTAGGACACGGGGAATTACACGCATGTCACATTCGTAGGTAATAAAGCTGCGCTGGACAAATTTTCAACGCATTCCTAGATGCCGTTTTATAAATTCGGATTATAATGTTCGCCGGTACAATAATGCATTGTGTCAAACGTTTCGCGTTTTATTGCCTTTACGCTGTACAAGACCCGGTATAAATAACTGCCTGCCTTGTATTGTTCGCTGTTAGGTATGTGCCAATTTTAGTCATCCGAAGGAAAAAAGATAAAAGGAAGAAGGGACTTTGGAATGAAAGTGAAATCGATCTTGATATTTTGGATTTTGGGACATTCGTTTTGCCTAATCGAATTCGAGGATCAAGTATAGGAATGTTGCGTCATATAATAAAATCAAATGAATTTAGGTTTAACTAAAATAGCATTTCCATTATCTTATTTCTCGAATTCAATTTAATAAAATTCATTTAAATTGTGTTAATTCTTATCGACTAGCACGTGACTGCGAACGCCAATCAGAGCAATTTGACGTCATAGCATTGAAACGTTCAGAACATAGACAAACTTAATCTAGAACTACACTGCGCAAAAACATTAACGCACATTATGGAAATCTCAAATTTATTCTAAAACTGAAGGTGTTCTCAATGATAATTATTTTTATCAGAATTATGCATGCATATGTTATTCCAACGTTTTTCTTCAATACAGATGTTTTTTCCCAGCAGGAATAAAAAAGATGAGATTATCAGATTTTGAATGTATTGGCTCCATTCTGAAATCAGTTGTTCTCGATCAATTCTAGTGATCAATAGTTTTTATTTCGTTTGATTCTCTACACTCGATCGCTATGCAACGCGAAACACGCAATTTGACCCAACAGGAATGTGCCCAAGCGGTAGTTTTGCGAGAAGAAGGGTGGACATACTCAAGAATTGCAGAAAGGTTTGGAGTTTCCCATACAAGTGTGTCCAGAATGTTGCAGCGATTCAGGGAGACCAGGTATGAATGTCCGAAGACCAGGACAGGGTAGACCACGGGTAACAACTGCCATTCAAGAACGTTACTTGAGAGTTTCTTCGTTGAGACAACGGTTTGCAACCGCTCGCCTCCTTTAAAATCAGCTTGAGCAAACTCTTGGGGTGCAAATTAGCACTCAGACAATAAGAAATCTCCTCAGGGAATATGATTTAAGGCCTCGTGTCGCGACAAGAGGTCCAGCTCTTACCCCAGCCCATCGAAGGGCGCGTTTGGATTTTGCGAGAGAGCATATTCATTGGAAAGAGGCTGATTGGGAAAGAGTTCTCTTCACAGATGAGTCTAGATCTTGTCTTGTGAAATGCCTAATTCCCAAGATCGACGAGGAATCGACAAATCTGAGTATTCGAGAATAATACGGGCTACAGCAGCAATATGCTCAGTTGTTCCTATGCGACGCACATGGTTTAAATTCTTCACATCACTAACAGCTCAAATTTTTCACAATTTCCGGCCGAGAAGGTGCTTCACGACAACTCAAAAGTTCTTCAGTTTTGTGCACACAATTCTTTTAGTGAGTTTCAACAATTTCAGTGCGATGTTGAAGCGTGTATCATTCCATTTTTAATAATGGCGTGGTTTTTACTTGTCCAAAGACGACAAAATTCATATGTGACTGCTGCCCAGAAAGCTGGCTATTCAAAATGAAACCCCTTATTGGAAAACCCAGTATGAAAAAATTGTTTTAATAAATTTATTATTACTGGGAATTATGTATTTGACTATTTTCATTTCACATCCGATCTAATGGCAATGTTCACATTTCTCGAATTCAAATGGAATGACCTTTAATTCATTCATAAAAGATGACGAGGCGAATCGCGAACAAAAAGAAAATGATGAAGTCTATCCCCTCATTTAATATTTCTCGAATTCATATAAATGTGAATCTGAACCAAGTTGCGTTTAATAGATCGTAATTTCCATCGAATGATACCGCATCTGATGGCCATTGGCATGAATAATGCCATGTCTAAAGACCGAAGACGCCCAACGGATCCCACAAATTTATATGTTTTGGCCAGTGGAAAATATTCGCTCTGTAATAATCGCATTATTACTTTTTATATTTAAGGAATCAGACGTTCCGAAACGGCATATAATTCTCGTTTAGACTTTTAACTAAATTATTGGATACGCAAAATGATATATAAATGCATTAGCAGTAATAAAATGGAACTCTAGAGATTTATAACTATACGGTGTGATTAATAAATGTGTTTTGTCTTTAGGTGGAGTCGAAAAACGTCTGAGAATTCGTCGAAGACGATTGAAAGAGTTCTTTGCACGATGTTAATGTTGAACCCTTCTCTGAAGTGCTAATTTTGGAGTCTAAATTGTTGTCTTCTTAAATATGCAGGAATAATAATTTATTTTTGAACAAGTTTTTATTGAACACCATAAACGTATTGAATTATTCAATTCGTAAGCATTTTTTATCAATGGTAATCCAATAATGTCAAATAGACATACAAGAAAAAAGTCCTATCGACATGGGCCCACCAATACTTTGTTCGCGAGATACAGGGTGTTTCTTGTAGTCCTATATTTTGTGATGCTTATACCAAATTATCGAATCTTCATTAATCTTCGCTAGAGATTTGGTAAATAAGTACCAAAATTATCAATAAATTTTTTCGTCACAGCTTACTTGCGCGAATGCGAAATTCGAACGCAAGAGTGTTGGAATTGCCTTCAAACGAGTTTTAGACGATATTTTCTCTATTTCAGTCAAGTTTTGTGAAATATTGTCGAAATTCAATGAAAAATTCAGATTTTATATCCTAGTGACTTTTGTATTGTATTTTGGCAGTTGGTGTGACTGTTACGAAAATTGACACATTACGGAATTTGAATATGAATCATATGTTTCGAATTTTGAAATAAATTACAATTACGCATTAAATTCGTTAATTATGTCTGACGAAATCGATTTAACACCACCAGAATTAAGAGTAATTGCGAATAATGCTGCAAATCATTTCACTATATCCAAATTATATTATATTGACAATTATTGACGTTTGTTGAAATTTGATAGGATTGGCAGTCAGTAGAGACAATCACAAAAAAAATAACTGAAAACGATGCTGTAATGAATTCATTACAGCACTGTTTTCAAAACTGTAATGAACTCATTACGATACTAAAATAGAGAAGAGAATTTCCACAATTATAATAATTCACTCTGCTCATACTACATCAAACCTTTCAACAAATCTCCCTTTGTACCTAAAACCCTCAGATCCACCTAAACCCTTCTAATCCCACCAGCGCAACCCTTCTAAAAAAACCCAACCCAGAATCAACACTTACCAAAAAATCCTTAATCTCCTCAAACTCCGCCAGTGTCAATTTCTCAACTCGCATCATCCTCTTAGGGTTGCAGCTGCCTCGGAGGCAGTCCCTAAGCCTACCCAGAGGCACCTGCCCACTGCTAACACTTAATTAGCAATTAACACAACCTGTGTGCGCTCGCTTATGCTTACACTCTGCCAATAAAGGGGGTTAGGTCTGCGATGCGCAGAGTTGGGTGAAAGCCACCTGTAGATCTCTGGCCGAGTTGGGGCACGGTCCGTTTAGTTTCGGACAAATGGGCGACTGTTTGTTCTTCCAAAAGGGATGATTTTGATTGATCGTTGACTTGTGTTTGGGGACGCCGCAACCATTATGTTTATCTAATGACAGGGGGTTGAATATATTAGTGGAAACAAGGGTGCGGACCCAGATTTACTAATGATCGGAAAAAGTGGCGTTTTAAGTTTTAATAGGGCCCAATGTGCGAAGATGCGACTGGAATTCCGATGAATTCTGTCTATTAATTCTATTATAGATTGGCGCAGCTGCTTTTGGTTTATCATTTCTAATGATTTAACTTTGAAATTGATTGAAGGGACTTTTTGTTCAACCCTTCCTGAAATTTTGCAGCTTACGTTCTGGAATCTGTAGAATTCAAAGAATCGTATGAAAATCCTTCTGATGAGTGGTCTATATCATTCAATTCCTGACCCTCTATCATTTTCTATATAAACAAGAGAATCACTTGGCTTTGGGAGCTATTATGCGCTCGATCATTTATGCACCCGTGGAAAACACAGCTCTGTATAAATGAGATGACAATGACAATGTTAGGACACCAGCGTTCAAAAAGACAAGTATTGTGACAATAATATAATAAAAATATTTTTTCGAGGTATATAACTTTAAGTTGGCATTACTGTTCAAGATGGCGACCGATTTAACAGCTGTCAAGTGATTTATTCTCAGTTTGGTGCAATTTTATTTCGAAAATAATGTTTGTGTGCGGAATACGTATCGCGCACTAGGTCCATTTTAACGTCGACAAAATCATCCATCAGAGCAGTTAATTCAAATAAAATGCATTTGGAGTGAAAATAATCCTTAAGTGTATGTCGAAACACCGTTACATCCAGAAAAACTGAACTGACTGTTTGGTGCGCTTTATGGGCTGGTGGAATTATTGGTCCGTACTTCTTCAAAAACGATGATGGCCAGAACGTTACAGTCAATGGTGATCGGTATAGAGCCATGATTACTAACTTTTTCATTCCTGAATTGAACAACCATGATGTCCAGGAGCTGTGGTTCCAACAAGACGGCGCAACATATCACACAGCTCGGGCCACAATCGATTTATTGAAATACACGTTTGGTGACCGCCTAATTTCACGTTTTGGACCTGGTAATTGGCTTCCAAGATCTTGTGATTTAACACCGCTAGACTACTTTCTGTGGGGCTATGTAAAGTCATTGGTCTATGCGGATAAGCCACAAACCCTTGACCATTTGGAAGACAACATTCGCCGTGTTATTGCCGATATACGGCCACAAATGTTGGAAAAAGTCATCGAAAATTGGACGTCCAGATTGGACTACATCTGAGCCAGCCGTGGCGGTCATATGCCAGAAATCATATTTAAAATGTAATGCCACAAGATTATCTTGCGGATAAATAAAATTCATGTCAATTGAATAATCCATCGTTGTTTTATTGCAATTTAAAGTTCTATAGCTCTAAAAAAAACACCCTTCACTAACAGGAAAATAATTGGATTGGTCGTTACGCTCTTCTTTAAACGATTACGAAAATATGCTTACCGCTCTTGATACTATCAATTTATAACCCTCCAATTATTATCAAATAGTCGTTAGTTCAAAAAAAAAAAAAAATAACCATTATTTTCTTTTGTTTAACCTCAATCCTTCCTAGTTCAGAAATATCCATCAACTTCACCTCATTATTAGGATAGATCGACTCTATCCAAACCGTCGTTAACAGCTTGAAGAAGCCACTTCCTCGCTATCGCTCTGCACCTTGAATTCTTGCTAATAAGATCGGAATAGATGAGTTCCTATTTCTTTTTCACGGTCATATAAAATCTGGGTATTCTCCAATTCATTCACTGTTTGGAATCAGTCGAACATATTAGGAACGTATCGGAGATAAGGGTTGATTTGTTCTGACGGGTTGGCTTTGTGTCATTCGAGACGCAGATGGCGATGCAAACTTCGATAACCTAGGTTTTGACTTCGATCTAGTTTATGATGATTTCACGGTATCTCATTATCGTACTCGTTATAAAATTTATCAGAATGGGGTCAGCATTGATGTGGACTGTGCACTCGTTCATTCATGCGCATTTGGAAACCACAAAACTATATATAGGAGTATATGTGGTCTCCAAGGATGCAAGTGGGAATTATTGAAGCTGTCTTAAACATCCAAAATCTCAAACATCAGCTGGTAAGCTTATGACATATGTGCTTTGGGATGTGCATTGTGTATTGTCCATTGACTATCTTGACAAGAGTTGAATTTCATCATCAATGAATATTACACAACTACAGTGGATCGTAAGATTGTAGAAATTAAGAAAAAATGTCCTTAAATTATATTACCGAAAGAGAAAAAAATATTCTTTCACCAACACAATGCTTACAAATCGATTTAAGTCATGGTCAAATCGAACGAATTGCACTTCTAGCAGCTTGGGTACTCAGCTTATTGTTGAGATCTGGCCCTCAGTGATTACTGGCTTTAAGTAGAGCTCAAAAGAAAATTTTCGCTAGCTAATGAAGAAGTGTTTTTCGAGGTTGGCACTTCAAACAACAAAGTTCGTCGCAAAAAAACGCCTAGGTGTTCATATTTTATGCAAATCTTACTCTATGGTTACTTAGAATGTTAAGGCGTTTTTGTGCGTCGAATTTTCGTCTGGATCTGATTCATACAAGGTCTTGTAGAGTTCATCTGGATAAAACGTCTTATGAGTACATTCTATGATTCGCTATAAAGGTCTAGGACATTTTTTCGCGACAAACTTTCCTATTCAATGTGACAAATTTCAAATTTGTTGTGTACGTCGTCTTGGCTTTTTGTAGACTCATGAAGCACGAATTTAAAGGTATTTTTTTCCAAATTCCGAAATTTACGTCTGGATTTGCTACTACATTTCGACGTCTTGTAATGGAAATACAAAATCAGTTATATTTTTTGAGAAAGAGATATCGTCATAGAAAATGTACTTCTTGTAGACTATATTTTATAAGATTGGAGGAAGATGAACCTCCTAAGGAGTAATACCAAACTATGGAAAGAAAACCTCATGAAATGTTGGAAGATTGGGTAGAAGAAATGAGGAGTAGTATGATAAATGGCTCATTATAAAATTGTATAAAAAATTGTTGTTCAAAGACTTGTTTTCTCATTGTTCAGATCTGATTCAGTGATTACTGCCTGTTGGCAGACCTCAAAAGAATGGTCCAGGGATAAAAATTTGGCTCTAATGATTAAGTTAAGTCGGAAGCAAAGACAAATCTTTCCACAAAAGATTTATTAAAAAGTAAGATGTGCATTGATGTACATGTTTTAATCTTGAAGCAGACTATGTTGAGGAATAAAGTGGAATTGAAAAAAAATTGTTACTGGTAATCCTGGGACTTATATGAGTGGAAGCTTAGAATATATCCTTACTAGTGACAAAAAAAGCTATAAATCTTGTGCTTTTTTGGTTATTACAATAATAATTATTCTTCCAATAATTGAATTCGTCCTCTTTTCATTCGAATAATGCATTTGGTTCGAGTAATATCTGATCACCATAAGATAAACATTCTAATAAATTAGTTTGCATCATCGGCTTATAGGAACTGCGGAACTACTTTCGGATCTTCAAGATATCATTATGACAAAGCATTTCTCCCATCTCGTTCTGTAATTTACTCTCCCAAAGCCGACATTTTCGAATTCCAGGCCAATTTTCCTAGCAGGTGAGTGCGGCCATAAAAACAAACAAGTTAATATTTTATCTCTCATCAATTTGATGGCTTTATAATATCGCTAACTACATCTAGCTCGCGTCTATGTATAAAAATTTCGGGATGCCCATCTACCTACCATTCGCCAGTCACGTAATTTTAGGCAATACCAAACTAGATCTCGATCTCTTAAGAGAGCGGAGGAAGCAGTTGTTAATTTGGCTATCAACAATATCGTGACTAGGCATCATTTTTCAATCGGTATGTTGACGAGATGCGACCATAAAGGTGCTCACTCACGTACCGAATAGCTGTCGATTCAGACGGGGTTTAATGATCGATGTTGAGTTCCCTACCATCAATGTAAGAATGCGTCTATAATTTTTCAAAATTTTTGGCAATATTGACTTGATATTACTTGAGCTTGATATGCACGCGTCGCATGACATATATCTCTTCAAGGGCATTCCTCGAGCGCCGAGAGACTGAAGCATTCGCCATTGTGACTTTATTAGTAGTTTTCTCACATTTCTATGGAATCTATTGGTAGATTTGGTAGTTTCAGAATAGTTATTTATAATAGAAGTGGAGAAGGCATTGATATTTTTCCAGGAGTTCAAAATTCAAAAACGAGCCACGAAGTGGCGAGTTTTTGAACGAACGAGTGGTAGAATGAGCCTTCTGTAAACGTATTATACATTATTTCCTCTAATTCATTGCATTTTTATTGAAATTAATAAAATATTTCCATAAATATCATTTAGTGATTTTTGTATTGAAAAATGTTGGTTGGCAGAACTGATTTCTTTGAAGCAAATTGATGAAATGACAGATAACGCCGTGGCGGAAAGTTCGGAGTACCAACATATAATAATAAAATATAACCATGAAAACTGTGCCTTTCTGATATATTCTCGCACGATTTTGTTTTACAAGATGTGGAAGAATGAACAGAATTAGAGATTAGAGAGGCTTGACTTGAAATCAAGTCAAGCTCAAGCCAAGTAGCTTGAAAATCCAGCCAAGCCGTGAATATCTAAGCCTTGTTGAAAACTGACGATAAGCAGAGCATCAGTTCAGGTTGACGGTACGTGAGGAACCACCTTTAATCTTATGGATCTATGAAGATTGTTTGTTCAAGAAGAGAAGGACAACTTGTTAACTCCGTTCTGATCGAGAATGATCCGATTCAATTCGCGTTTTGTTATTCTCAGGTTGTTAATCAGTTCTGACCTACTGAAAACGGAATGAGCTCTTTGAATTGATGTGAATGGACGTACAACGGTCTGCCATGTTATCTGGTGTGAAAAAAACCGAATACGTTGTTATTAAGAGATCTGGTGTCGGACAAAATCGCCTGATCGATTTTTAATTAGGGAAATGATGAAACATTCTTTCGGAATTTGGTTTTACAAGCCTGCTGGATGTTTGACGCTGAATTTCGTTTGTCTGCGAGTAGAAGATATTCTGAAGGTGCAAACAATTAAAATGAGAAAAGCCCTGAGGTTGAAAATTTTTGAGCGATTGTTCAAATATTAGGTGTACAACTTTGCTTCCGCCGTTTTGCAATAGATGGCTGTAGTGATATGTGGTATCATAGATGTCATTCAATAAGCTCAGTAAACACCATCGAAATATCAGTCGATTTATGTATGCATTATAAAGTTATTCTCTGCGACTGAGGATCATCGAATGGTCTCAAATATCTATGGTGTTGCCACTTTTAGTAAAAGAACGTGCCGAGAGTGGTTTCAACGCTTCAAGAACAAGGATTTTGACGTCGAAGACCAGCATGGCGGTGGAAGAGACAAGGTTTTCGAAAATGCAGAATTGGATGCTTTACTTGATCAAGATTCGTGTCAAACGCAACAAGAATGGGCAGGAAAATTGGCAGTGACGCAACAAGCCATTTCACAACGCCCAAAATTCATGGGAATGATTCAGAAACAAGAAAATTGGGTGCCGTACGAGAATGCCAAGAGATGTTTAACAGAAGGGATTTCTGCATCGCATTGTGACTTGAGACGAAAAATGGGTGCATTACGATAAACCCAAGTGCAGAAAATCATTGGATTATCCCGTTCATGCTTCCACGTCAACGGCCAAACTGAATATTCACGGTTCCGAGGTGAAATCAGCTCGGCGTAATGTATTATGAGTTGTTAGAACCGACTGAAACAATCACAGGCGATCGTTATCGAACGCAATTGATGCGTTTGAGAAAGACAAACGGTCGCAATATGAGAGACATGATAAGTGTTTTTACAACATGACAATGCTTGACCCCATGTTGCGAACGTGGTCAAAACATATTTGGAAACGTTGAAATGGGAAGTCCTACCCCACCCGCCGTATTCTCTAGACGTTGCTCCCTTGAACTATCCCTTGTTTCGATTAATGGTACAAGGCTTGGCTGACCAGCACTTCCGGTCTTATGAAGAAGTAAAAAATTGGATCGATTCGTGGATCGCTTCAAAACATGACCAGTTTTTTCAACGCGGAATTCATACGCTGTCCGAATGGCGGGAGAAAGTAGTGGCCAGCGATGGACAATATCATAAATGTATAACCAATTCTTCACAATAAAGCTTCGAATTTCGGAAAAAAACGGTGGTAGCAAAGTTGCACGTATAAAAAAATTTTCGTTCGCAACCGCCGTTCATATTGCCATTATAGATCATTGAAACCTCTTCGAGCGTCTCGGACATACCAAAAGCGACACCGCAACCATATATCTCCGGAGATATATGCCAACGGTAGTCTGTTTATTCACCGAGATACATGATCTTTCATCGCTTTCATGCTCGTTACCCCGCTCGAATGACAAATCTACGTCTGGATATCTCTTGTTGTGCATTCGACGCCCATGTTAATGCCCCTTCTCGTGGAGGGAGTATATCCCTCAATTATTCCCGGGGAGAGAGAGGAAAAAATAAAAAGGAGGAAAGCCGGTCTCGCTGTAGGAGTGGGACGCGCCGAACAATTCACATAATTAGGTGACATTGATCTAGTGGTCTTGTCTTAATGGTGCGGCGTCGGGACGCTTTGGATGCCCGGCGTTTATCTGAGATGGGCGGGCGAAGCGAGGGAGATGATAGAATTTTTAAAAAAAGGTTTCGGTTGGGATGAAGTTGATCTTTTCGTCGGAGTGTCGTAATTTCTTTATTTTGCGCTGAGAATATTCTTCAACCATAAGATACTTGGTATTGATTTCAATCTTGATGATATTTCCAGCATCAAGCATCAAAAGATGCGTGTCAACCTTTAGGAACATAGAGTAAAGTCTAACATAACCTAAACTAACCTTTAGGAACATAGGATATGGATAGACATATTGAAGATCAAGTGATGCCTCATGGATATTTGATAGGAAAAAATTAACAATATTATCAAAAATACTTATTGGTTTGAATGTAACACCCTGTAGTTTGTTACATTTTTAAATTAATAAAAATGTATAAAAATAAGAAATAATTTCTTGCATATGCTGTCTGCTAGACCACAAGTACCAAACATATTTGGAAACAGCTCATTTTTATTAATCTAAAAATGTAACAAACTACAGGGTGTTACATTCAAACCAATTGCCGCTAGACAATAAGTATTTTTGATAATATTGTTAATTTAACTAATAAAGAATGTTACGCGTTACTTTATGAGCACACACAAAACTATTGTATTGTGTATTTATTGTATCAGCTCAGCTTGAGTAATGGGAAAATTGAGACAAAATGTGGGATTATTTCTTAAAATGATCTGTTTAGCTAAAAATGAATTTGTTCCATACTTTAGGAACACAGTGTATATAACAATAACAATAATATTGAATAAGCGAACGAACAAAAGCTCCTGACTTCACTTGAATCATTTTCCCAATTTTTCTTTTAAAATAGTGAATTTTTGGGATCAATTCTTCAAGGGAAAATATTTCTAACTTCCACGCCAATAGATTAAACGAACCACAAATTTTAATTTCAAAATTCGAAGTGATCAATTTTCCCTCTATTATTTCAGATATAATTTCACAAACTTCCCAACAACCTCTGCATAAATACAGCCAGTCCAGTCAATCGATCCACCTAACCTCATTAAATTCCAAAAAACAAAAAAAAACTGGAATCGTATCTAACGTTCGACATTAGCATACTAATTTGTTTATGGTCGTTTTCATTTATAGAAAAACGGGATATATCGAGTCGGTTTGTCGATAACCAAGTTACAGGATCCTAATTTTAGCGATTAATTTAATGCAGTTTACGCATCGTTTAAATTCAATTAGAAATATATTCAAATCTAGACGATTCAGCTACTTGCGCTTATTAAAGCAGGCTGGTGGTCCAATCACGTCAGTCATGGACGCTGCTCCTGACGTGGGTGGAGATGACTGAGAGCCAAGGAATCTCTTCTGAGAGTGTTTGGGCATCAATCTGTCCAAAACGAAGAGATTCGGCTTTGCCCAAATGTCGGTAAAATTCATAGAGTAATCAACATAGATAGAGGGAGTATACGCAATTCTCAAATGTCCCCAATATGGTTAGAATACGTTGTCGGATTGTGATATATTTTCAAATCCACAATTTTACTATATCGTTATGAATGTATATTATATTGAATTAAATGTATTTATTTAAGTGATTCCCGATTAAATATGCAAATTTGAATATTTGGAATCCGATACTTTTCATAATTGTCGAATTTATAATAAGCACAATATTTATTATTTTCTGTATCTACCTGCTGAAATCCAAGGTTTGGCAAATTTTGCTCTGCTAGTGTCATCGGTTGTTTGACGTCGTTTGGCGCGCTTGAGGTCTGTTCTTCTGAATTTCTGATATATTGAAGTATTTGTTTCAATATATTTGGAGTTAATACGGAACGTTGATTCAATATGGGACATAAGAAGTGCGTTCTTTGTGGAGAAACTCGCGAATTGAGAGAAATATCGTATCACTGATATGTTTTCGTTTCCGTGCGCTTCATGCCAAATTTGATAGTTCATAATGGAGACAAAATTTGCTTACCGAAAATGTCATATGCTCCCTAGATCTATGTTTATTACTCTTGAACTTGAAATGTACTACGAATGGCAGAATACTAAAATAATTCAATCGTGGCTATAATTTTCAACGTTTTTTTTCAAAATGTTACGGCTAAACTTCTTCTTCCAAAAACATCAAGAGAACTCCCGACCGATCGATCGATCGAAAAAGATCAGAGGGGCCCGATCTCGACCTCATTCTGGAAATTGAATTTACGGCCGATGGCCCCGCAATTCAGTGCTCGAAACACAGAGAAGAATGGCCGCGCTGTACAAATTTAAAAGCGATTGTCCTATTCGGCATGATTTTCTTTGTTAATGGGCCCATTGAATGACTTCCTTCATAGCAAATATGGTCTCGGATCGCTCTTTGCGCGGGGTGTTTTGAATTTAAGCGATCTTTTCGCTAATAACTCTCGGCCGCGGATAATGGGGACGCTAAAGGTGGTCACACACCTAAGGATCGGAGTCTCGACGTGTTGTGATTTGAAAGGATTTCGTTTGAAATGAATGCAAGTTTGCTCTATCCGATTATAATCTAGAATTATTTATCTGAAAAATGTTGAATTTTGGTGATTTAGCCTGCTCCTTCAAATAATTATCAGATTCAAATATTATCTCATCCATGTTTTATGTTATAATTTTATAATAGAATATTGAAACCACCTGGTTAAACACTTCGTCTTCAGATTGTTGCTATTGCCATTGATCACTGGAGAATACGGCGAGTGGGGTGGGACTTCCAAAGTATGTCTTTCGCAACATAGGATCGAGCATTGTCATGCTGTAAAATCATTTAATTATATTTCTCGTTGTATTGCGGACGTTTGTCTATCAGCGCTCGGCTCAAACGCATTAAATGCGTTCGATAAAAATCGTCTCTGATTGTTTCAGTTGGTTTTAACAACTCATAATACACTACGCCGAGCTGGTCCAATCAAATACTGAGCATGACCTTGAAACCGTGAATAATCGGTTTGAGCGTCGACGTGGAAGCATGGCCGGAATATCCCCTTGATTTTCTGCGCTTGAAATTATCGTATTGAACTCATTTTTCGTCTCCAGTCACATTGCGATGCAAAAATCCCTTCCGACTTGCCTTGCAAGCATCTGCTCCCAAGCAAACAAACGCCGTTCAATATCCCTCAGCTTCAACACGTACGGCACTCAATTTTTTTCTCAATTGATCATTTCCAATACTTTCAGACGTTTCGAAATTGCTTGTTGCGTCACTCCTCCTAATGATTCTGCCAATTTTTGTTGCGTTTGACATGAGTCTTAATCAAGTAATGCCTCCAATTCTGCATCTTCGAAAACCTTCTCTCCCACCGCCATGCAGGTCTTCGACGTCAAAATCACCGTTCTTGAAGCGTTGAAAACATTCCCGGCACGTTCTTTCACTAAAAGTGGCCTCAACATAAATATTTGAGAGCATTCGATAAGCCTCAGCCACATATTTCTTTGGCTAGTAAGCTGACATGTTCAATCTAGAATAACTTTATGATGCAGACACAAATCGACTAATATTTCGATGGCGATCTATTTATTTCGACTACTACTTACCGCTACAACCATCTGTTGCAAACTGGCGGAACCAGAATTGAACACCTAATAGAATATACGAAAAAATGAAAATATAACAGCGATCTAAGAAAGCAGACCCAATTCCAAAATTCATTCTACAAAAAAGGTGTCGATATCAAAATTTTCAAGCGACAATTTCGAATCCTGAATCACTGAATCCTTGAACACAAGTTCAAACACTTACACATTCGTTCCTGGTAATATCCATTGCCCATTAACAAAAAATCGTCATTATTTGATGTTTTAGTGTTTTTTTTTACATTTTTGAACATCCTACCTACATAGTATCATACATCATTTTGAAGGGAAAAAAATAACGAATTCAACGAAATAATGATATACATAGTGTTCCATAAAAAAAAATATAGGTTTGTGTTGAATCTTCAAAACCATACCCCGAAAAAAAATTTTGAGTACGCCACTGGATTCTACGCAGAATTCTAACTCAGACGTAGTTTTTACCTCAGCATTATTTCTAATAACTTCGGAGATAAAGGAGGGGTCCGAAAAGTATCAATTTCCAAAATCACCCTGTATCTCTCGAACGGAAACAGTTGTGCAAAATCTGATTAGACCAACTTGAGTTTCACGAAAAAGTAGGACAGGAACGTGAAAACCGCAAGGCTCTATCTTAAAAAACAATCGAGAAACCTGGCTGTCTCACCCAAAATGGGGTGCACTCTACGTGTAAGGACAAAATGTATAACATATGTATGTAACAAATGTAAGTCCGCAAACGCCTGCCCTTCTTCATCGGACACCTCTTCAAAGACACATAGTCAGGATATACGAGCAGAAATAGGAAATTCCTTCATCCAACAACAAATATAGCCCATTGTTGCCTTACCCACAATAAATAACTCAATAAAACGCAGAGAGAGGCCGCTAGGATCGGCGCGTCGGTCGCCTTAAACTTTTTTTTCTATATATATATATATAAAATGGTTCCTATTTACGGCGCAGCCTCTAGTTTTATTGTACGCCACTTTAGCATCTATTATTTTATCCGTCCAATAAATAGTGAAATAACACCGCGTAAGTAAGATTCATAGAGCGTCGCTGAAATTATGGCGCGTGGGGTTTTATTGTTTGGTTACAGCTTGTACAAGATGTTAATCATATGGCGAGTCTACTGGGGTTATTTACGGGTTTTAATGCGCCTTTATGGGAAGTATCGTGATTTGTTGATAATGGGATTGGTGTATCGGCAGAACGGTTCTTGCTATTGATGTCTGTTGCATACGGAAGTACCCCGGCTGTCTGTGATTGATGTTTTATGCTAATTTGTGGACTTGGGAAAGTGTTAACACTCTCCTAAAATATCGTAAATTTGGTATTTTAATATACAATAAAGGTTTCAATATCAGACGTTAGTAGATGAGCAGCTCTGATTCATTTGCAGTTTCTGATAATTATAATAATAATAAGCCTTTATTTCCAACAGGTAATGGCACCCAATTGCAGGAAAACAAAAATAACAATCAATATGAAATCAATAATAATTTATAAAGAAAAAAACCAATGCTATATCATGAACGTAATCAAATAAAACAATGAAAATTAAGAGATAAACAGCCCATATAACGGGTGTTTTTTTTCGAGGTATATAACTTTAAGTTGGCATTTCTGTTCAAGATGGCGACCGATTTGACAGCTGTCAAATGATTTATTCTCAGTTTGGTTTGGCAATTCATCATGTATAGACTCACGTCTGAACAACGCTTGCAAGTAGTGCAATTTTATTTCTAAAATAATGGTTCTGTGCGGAAAACGTATCGCGCACTACGTCCATTTTATTTTGTTTAGCGATGAAGCGCACTTCTGGTCGAATGGCTACGTCAACAAACAAAACTGCCGCTTCTGGAGTGAAGCTGTTTGGTGCGCTTTATGGGCTGGTGGAATCATTGGTCCGTACTTCTTCAAAAATGATAATGGCCAGAACGTTACAGTCAATGGTGATCGGTATAGAGCCATGATTACTAACTTTTTCATCCCTGAATTGAACAACCATAATGTCCAGAAGCTGTGGTTCCAACAAGACGGCGCAACATGTCACACAGCTCATGCCACAATCGACCTGTTAATTGGCCTCCAAGATCTTGTGATTTAACACCGCTAGACTACTTTATATGGGGCTATGTAAAGTCATTGGTCTATGCGAATAAGCCACAAACCCTTGACCATTTGGAAGACAACATTCGCCGTGTTATTGCCGATATACGGCCACAAATGTTGGAAAAAGTCATCGAAAATTGGACGTGCATATTGGACTACATCCGAGCCAACCGTGGCGGTCATATGCCAGAAATCATATTTAAAATGTAATGCCACAAGTTCTATAGCTCTAAAAAAACACCCTTTACATCCCAACAGACAGTTTTCAGGGCTCGGAAGAGAAAAAGAAAAAACGAGAAAGAAATGAAAATCAAATACAATATAAAGTCATATGTGATCATCTTAACTTCAGATGTTTCCATTCAAATATAAATCACAGATATAATCCAGAGATTGAGAATGCAGATCACATCTATCTGCTATAGTGCTATAGAATTAACAACGGAACAACCAAATCTCAGTGGGGACTGCAAAAGCAAATTAGTTCTTGGTGTACTGATATAGAAAAGTTCTGATGCAAACACATGTCAATCTTTATGAGGAAATCCAAGGTCGAATAAAGCGAATTTGGTCACATATTGAATCTTTTCCGTTCAAGGTTTTTCGAAAATAATTTTTTAATCCTATGGATTGAATGAAAAGATAGCAGTTTTACTTCTAATAAAATAATAATATACATACTTTTGTTTCGAATTCAATTCTAATGATTTCTTGCGAATTTTCAACGTAGAATCTATTGAATCTTCCTAGGAATTCGGCTTCTTTTGGAAATCAGTTAATTCATTATTCAGTCGTAAAATAGCTTTAGTGCAGTTCCCATAATCTAACAAATTATACAGTATGGTTTAATGGTCGAACATTATGAGCCATAACTCTTGCTTATTCATTTGAATGTTTTATTATTGTTGTAGGTGTATATGATGTTCCGTTAATATTGGTAATTATTTTAAAGTCGTATATTTAGATGAACAAAAATCAGGATTTTTTTAAGAAATGAACTATTATACAGGGTGTTCCTGAATTGTAGGTACAAATGAAAATGACTGATTCCTTAGATGGTTTTAACAAAAAGACTCCTATATCCATGGACCCGCAAACGATTTGTTGTTGAAATACAGGGTGTTAAAGTTTGATTTTTTCCAATTTTTTTTCGCATAGCACCTTTTCATTACTAAATAATAATAAAATCCAAATTATTATAAAGATCCAATCATGGTATCATCTTCACAAAAAGTAGGACCACAAAAAACACTCTATCGATCTCAATTTTACTTTTTTTTCATGTTTTTCAATATATCTTAAAAAAATATGCAGACGATGAAGCAAGGTTTCTGCTCACTTGGAGCATATCAGAATTGTTTATTTCTCTGTCTCTGTACAATAAATATCTAGTATTGCATGTAAATACCTCCACTATAATATTAATCAAACATTCAACATTTATCTGAAACTCTGGAGAAATCTCCCCAGGCGAAATGCAGACCCTGTTCCATTATCAGCGGCTACCTACGCCTATGAAATCTTAGTGAAAGCTCAATTTGCTACCGTGTTCTGTTCTATACGCACACAAGTAGCGCGGTCTCTCATATAAAGGTATCCGATATCTTCGATGAGAATTATGTACCCATTATGTTTTTGCCAGCGTATATCGGATACAGCTAATTGTAATCAATTTCGTTGCAGAAATTTTATTTATAAGCAGCGGCATATTCACCTATCTCGCGTCATAAACTGGGAATTGTATTAGGTCCATTGAACGTCTAAAGCGGCCCTAGACGACAGGACTTATAGCAGAAATTGAGCTCGATTCAATCGGTAGAAATGGAAAATATTTTCTAGTAGATATGCAGCTCACCTGATAGATCTAGATAAATGTAGAATAAGGTTTTTTCCTACAACTGTGAGAACAGGCTTCCATTCCAATCGAAAGAACAGGATGCTTTACATAAAAGTCTTTTCATTTACTCAAATGTGGATCTAGAATACTCTATTTTTGATCTTTTTCCGATGGTTGGTTTGGATCTAGACTAGAGTGTCAGTTATCCATCTCAAGTAACTGATTTTGTTCACTAGCCCTCTAGAATCATTTTGGCCTTCAAGATTGCCATGACCTTTGTATTTTTAATTAATATGCCGCTGTTAATAGCAGAATGTAGCCTATACTATGAAACAGCCAAAGGGTTTTACAAAGCAACAAGAGAAAGTTCCTTCAGATCTTGGAGTAAAATTCTTTGACCCTCAATAAGAATGCAGATACTGATTATCAAAATTCTGTTGCATGTATTCTATGAAATAGAGCGCTATCAACTGTCTTAATATCTGTTATGCGAATTCGGAGAAGATCTGAAATGATAGATACAGAGAAGAAGAAGAATATATCTCGAATTTCTAAGCTTAGCTCACTAGTAGGTGAATTTCTGAATAGTGCATTTCACAACATCTTGATCGACGGATCAACTCATTGATTGCGCTTTGAAACCTACTCGAAAGCCAACAATGGACTCAGTATGAACACAAAAATAATTCAATCGTAACATCAACCATAAAAAAGTATCTTGAAACCGCCGCCTCAAATCTACCTTTTTAATCCATTAAACAACTCCTTGTATGAGCCGAAAAAAAAATGCTAAATTGCACATCAAGAGGCCGCCAAATAAAATGGCGTGACACCGCATTAGCCCGTGTCTTGATCGTTTCAAAACTGCACCTGTGTCTGGACCGTAATAGGTAAGAAAAAAAAAAGAGGGAAACCCAGGCCTGGGCCCGGGGTCAACAGAAGTTTGATTTAAGACACGCACATCCTCGCGGATTCTGCCCCCAGGACAACGTGAATCTCTCAAATCCAAACGCTAATGGGCGTTGCATGGGAATAATTAAGCATCGTTTGCAGTGGTGGCTGGTGCGGGGAGGGAATTGGTTCCAGTCCATGCTATCAATATATTGTAACAAGTTTTTTAACTCCAGCACTCTATTGATATATTATTTATAACTTTTCGAATCGGCCAATGCAATTATCAGAGTTCCTTCTTAAACCAATTTTCTCGAAGATTGGAAGATCATGATGTGAGAAAATGAAAAATCGATTGACGAGACTACCATAAGTGTCAATAATGTGAGTAGACGGAGTCTCCTTCAAGACGACCATAAGTGCCACTAGTGTGTAATTCTTTATGGATCTTCTTTAATGCGTAGAATCCAAAAATTCAAATGAAACAATGCATTCCTGCACTGTACATTGTTTTCTATTAATATAAATTTTTTTGTTAGTTCTAATATCAGACCACGTACGAGCATCAATATCATCATAGCTTCCTAGCACTGTATCAAATCTCTCTATATGTACTTAAAAAAGTGTGTCGAAATCGTTAGAATTGAGAAATCAGGTCAATTTAGAATAAAGGATTTACGGCTTTACTTGATATTCAAGCTACTTGACTTGATCTTGACTTGAAATCAACTCAAGTTCAAGTCAAGTAGCAATTTTTCAATGTTAAGTCAATTTTTCATTCATTTAGTACATGAGTTAATATTGAAAACTGACTGCTCTAGCACCCATCGTACCTCAGCTGCTCTTCCGACTAAAAAACCCACGAGCCGCCACTGGTCGTTTAGGGGTTAGCGTCGGTATTTAATCGATATGAGGCCATTAAGATGTAAAGCCGTTGTAAATTCGTTTATTCCTTGTGAAGTGGTAATGATTATTGTTCAATTGGCCCAAATGAGGTCTGCTGCTTGCATCGACTGTAAACGGGTAGGTTTATAGCCTTCAAAGAAAGGCTGGAGACTGTGTTCCTGCCACCCGTAGCTGATTGGCTCCTTTATTAATATTTTATGGCCCTGTCGCCGGTCGTAAATTTTGGCCGAGGCCCATTTTTAAATGAATTGGTTCTCCAGGTCTCCATTCTATCATGTCATAAAAATAAATAATTCAGGCATGGATCAATTTTGATACAATTTTGCGGACTTGTTTTAGGGGACAGTGCCCTATTATTCAGAAAAAAAGGCTAATATATACAGGGTGTTTCACCATTGACACGACGCTCTATTACTGTTAAGCGCTGAAATTTTCGAATTTTTTCAACACACTATCACCAGATTCCATAAGAGCTATAATCTCATATTTTCTCGAATAAATTCATTCATTTCGAAGTCATTAGGTATTTCGGAAAACTTTTCAATTTATGAAAAATCAGAATATCTCAAAACGGATGTTTCAATCATATAAAATTTCAAACAAACTTGGGTTCATTTATTGCATGCAATCTGAAAATTCGATAAAAAATAGAGTGTTTATAGGAAAAAACTAATGTTAGGTCATTAACACCTTATTGGTTCACCCTGTGTATTTCCACACACTTTGGAAGCTCTAATGGAGCCTCGTGGAAAAAAATCGAAAATTTATTCTTAACCGTGATCGAGCAATGCTGGAACACCCTGTATAGTCCTGCCATGAATTTTGCTATTAACATTTTTCTTGTACATATATAATTCACTGTGAAAATCACTATAAACAGTTGTGTGACATAGGAAATCCCTCTAACTGAGCTTTTCAAATTGTAATTTCTGCGTATTTTTTCAACACAAAGTTCATCTCCGAATCCAAAACCATCCGCGTGGGACACTAAGAAAGCTTGTTGATAAATCGCTTGAACATAAGAAAAAATAATACTTCTTCATCTCGCGATAAATCATATTAGGACCACCGGGATCGAAAAAGGTACACAAAATCACTAATAACGTCCTGATGTGAACACTATGGATTATTTTTTATCTGATATAATGATGAATTAAAACGAGATTATGTAGATTTATTGTGGTGTCCAAGAATGTTTTTATTAAATAACATAATCCGCGCTTAAATCGACAATAAATATTGTTTCTACTCCTCAAGCCGTCTATGATCCGATGAGATTCAGTTATTCGCTGAGTTCAAACAAATAAATTATTTTTCGGTCAAAGGTCTTCATGTAGGAATATACATGGTATTACAAAACTGTTCCTATTCGTTCGTGAGAACATTTTGG
This sequence comes from Harmonia axyridis, assembly GCF_914767665.1. Lineage (NCBI taxonomy): Eukaryota > Metazoa > Arthropoda > Insecta > Coleoptera > Coccinellidae > Harmonia > Harmonia axyridis. Next base: position 2,913,902 of record NC_059502.1, read on the forward strand.
AGAGCTTTCAAATAGATATTTATGTGTATTATGCCTGAATTGCATTACATTAGCAATAGAAATGAAAAAATATTAATCTACACTGTGGGCGAATGAAATCAAGACTATATAAAACGACCATAAGTGTCAATTATGTGAACAGACGAAATTTTATAGAAGACAATCATAAGTATCAACAATTTGATCTTACGAAATTTCGTTCAAGACGACCATAGGTGTCAATTATGTGAACAGACGAAATTTTATAGAAGACAATCATAAGTATCAACAATTTGATCTTACGAAATTTCGTTCAAGACGACCATAAGTGTCAATTATGTGAACAGACGAAATTTTATAGAAGACAATCATAAGTATCAACAATTTGATCTTACGAAATTTCGTTCAAGACGACCATAGGTGTCAATTATGTGAACAGACGAAATTTTATAGAAGACAATCATAAGTATCAACAATTTGATCTTACGAAATTTCGTTCAAGACGACCATAGGTGTCAATTATGTGAACAGACGAAATTTTATAGAGGACAATCATAAGTATCAACAATTTGATCTTACGAAATTTCGTTCAAGACGACCATAAGTGTCAATTATGTGAACAGACGAAATTTTATAGAAGACAATCATAAGTATCAACAATTTGATCTTACGAAATTTCGTTCAAGACGACCATAGGTGTCAATTATGTGAACAGACGAAATTTATAGAAGACGATCATAAGTGTGAACAATGTGATCCTACGAAATATCGTTCAAGACGACCATAGGTGTCAATTATGTGAACAGACGAAATTTTATAGAAGACGATCATAAGTGTGAACAATGTGATCTTACGAAATCTCGTACAAGACGACCATAAGTGTCACTTATGTGAGTAAAAGACGAAAATCCGAATTTCATTGGATCCTACAGCGTAATATTCGCCGTCTGAGTTTCGTACGCCCCCGCGCGTACGTAAATACGACGAAATGAGGGGAATCCAAGCTTAGACGGGGGCGGCAAATGCGGCGTGCTGCAGCGAACGCAAATTCGCCGGAACGGTCAGGCAGATCAGACGATTACCGGCGTTTTGGAACTCTGAGCCGGGTTTGATACGACTCGTTGGCAGGCCGGAATGCGAGATTTGATTTATGGCGAGATCTGCGATCGTTTCCGCCGAATCTGGAGATTTGGCGAAGGCTGTGATGGATCGACAAAAAAAAATACCATTCCATTCTAAAAAAAATAATAAATAAGGACTTCAAGAACTTTTTAAAATGGACTAATAGTGAAAAGCTCATATAAATCGATGGTCTCTAGAGTAAAATATAGCTTACATATTTTTAAACTGACCTTTGTTAAACATAAGAAATAACTGAAATGTAAAATTAGTCAGTATTTTTGGAAGACTATAACTTTGAAAGTGGGGTGAATTCCAAAAAAAATATAGAAACGACCAACTTCAATTGTAATGAAAAAAACCACCTCCTCAATATACACCGAACACTCTGTATATTAGTCGTTGATAAATAAATTTTATTTTTCCAATTGACGAAACATACACTGCGTCCTTAAAGTATGGAAAAAATTCCTTTTTAGCTAAACAGACCATTTTAATTTTAATTTTAAGGAATAATCCTGAAACACGTCGATTTTTTATTTTAATTTATCGTATTTTGAAATAATGATCTAATATACAGAGTGAATTACTTTCGATTAATGACGTCACCGTCATTTTTTTTAAATGGAACGCCCCCATTCTGTCTCACTTTTCCGATTACTCTACCTGAGCTGATTCCAAAATTGTATCACATGTTGATTCCAATTGGTAAAGGGTGGACAAAAATACAATAGTTTTGTGTGTGCTCATAAAGTAACGCGTAACATTCTTTATTAGTTAAATTAACAATATTATCAGAAATACTTATTGTCTAGCGGCAATTGGTTTCAATGTTACACCCTGTAGTTTGTTACATTTTTTAATTTATAAGAAGTAATTTCCTTCATATTCTGTCTGCTAGACCAGAACTACCAAACATGTTTGGAAACAGCACATTTTTATCAATCTAAAAATGTAACAACCTACACAGTGTTACATTCAATTGTCAATTGCCGCTAGACAATAAGTAATTTTGATAATATTGTTTAATTAACGGATAAAGTTACGCGTTACTTTATAAGCACACATAAAACTATTGTATTTTTGTCCACCCTATACCAATTGGAATCAACATGTGATACATTTTTGGAATCAGGTCAGCTAGAGTAATCGGAAAATTGAGACAAAATGGGGTTGTTCCATTTGAAAAAAAATACTCGAAAGTAATTCACCCTGTATATAAGATCATTATTTTAAAATACGATAAATTAAATTAAAAAATCTACATGTTTCAGGATTATTTCTTAAAATGGTCTGTTTAGCTAAAAATGAATTTGTTCCGTACTTTACGTACACAGCGTATATGTTTCCATTAAAAAACACCATTCTACAGTATTCCTTTCACTGGCGTGTTCTCAGCTAATATCCACCGACCAATTCGAAAACCTCCTGCCCCAATCTTGGACGTATAAATCGTTCTTGTGGTTTCTCGACTGGAATCCATTAAAATAATAATTACCAAACTCGCCCACGACTCGCTAATCTTAATGGGTGCATTCTGAGCGAGCAATTTGCAACCGTCTGAAGAATGCTGGCAGAACGGAGAGCTAACTGAAATTAGTCTATATCGGAACGTACCTTAGTGCATAGAACACGGATAAGAGGTTTGTTTTTGCTGCTGCTTCTGGGAGTAAGCTATAATTTTGCTAGATTAGGCACTTGGAAAGGCCAACTGTCAGTTCCGGGAACAACTGTGTTTAGAATGATTTGCGTTTTGAATTTAGTCTTCTCGATTATTTCTATATGACGTTCGTTTGAAATAGGGTTTTCCAGTTTTCAAATTAAAAAAAAAAACATTAACATAGTCGTACAACTTTGCTTCCGCCGTTTTTTCCCGAAATTCGAGGCTTTATTGTGAAAAACTGGTTGTACATTTAAGATTCAAAGTATTGTCCGTCGCTGGCCACTACTTTCTCCCATCTTTCAGGCAGCGTACGAAACCCGCGTTGAAAAAACTGGTCATCTTTTGAAGCGATCCACAAATCGATCCAATTTTTTACTTCTTCATAAGATCGGAAGTGATGGTCAACCAGGCCATGTGCCATTGATCGAAACAAGTGATAGTCCGAGAGAGCAACGTCTGAAGAATACGGCGGGTGGGGTAGTACTTCCCATTTCAACGAATCCAAGTATGTCTTGATCACTTTCGCAACATGGGGTCGAGCATTGTCATGCTGTAAAATCACTTCGTCATGTCTCTCGTTGTATTGCAGCCGTTTGTCTTTCATTTCTCGACTCAAACGCAGAAAGGAATTGATAAGAAAATTAAATTCTTACGCAAATTCTTACTCTTTTAATCGAATTTAGTCCATTTGGCTGACATGTAACTTAGTAATGATGAAATGTAACACGATTAAAACCTCTACAACTGTTTTTGGTGAACTCATAGTTCAAATATTGAATCGAAAACGTGTTGTCAAAACTTCAACATACGCATTTCTTTCAATTCCATCTGCTTGAATGTAAGCTTTTAATATTGTAATATGTAGTGAATATCCATATAAAGGATTAGAAAATTACCGTTTCGTCTATCTAATCAATAATCGGAAATATCCATTCTTTACAATCTTCATTCATCTTTCTATTCATGCTCGAGAGAATAATGAAGCATCTTCGGCGTGGAAAGCGGTGTAGGTGTTCAAGAGATAAATGTATGTAACAGTCAATAAAATAAATTCAATATAAAACATGATAACTGCTAGTTTATCAACGTCATCGGAAGGTATACTTCGAAGTAACTATTAAGTCAGGTTACAATGCAACGAAGAATGTGTTGAGATGGTGTTAGATAAATGAACTTTCATCTTTGTGTTGATGAATTTAATCTATTGAAATATAGAATGAATTTCATTCAATTATTGCGAATAAATAAAGTTGAGGATAGTTTGAAAACGAAAAATCTACGTCTGTTTTCTCTTTAGTTTTTTTTTATATTGATGTGGACGACGTTTATTTTCAATAAGACGACGCTACATGCCACACAAGCAACGTAACAATGGCAATTTTGCAAGAAAGGTTTCCTGGTCGTGCTATTTCTCGAAGAGGCCACCGAGATCTTGTGATATATGAATTTGTAAGAAAAATGCAAACGAAAGCCCATTGGAATTGAATTTGTGATGAATGTATGCTCATTGATTTTCGAAATCCCCCTGAAATTCTAATATAGGGTGTTTTTTTGGAGGTATATAACTTTAAGTTGGTATTACTGTTCGAGATGGCGACCGATTTGACAGCTGTCAATGATTTATTTTCAGTTTGGTTTGGCAATTCATCATGAATAGACTCACGCCTGAACAACGCTTGCGAATAGTGCAATTTTATTTCGAAAATAATGGTTCTGTGCGTAATACGTATCGCGCACTACGTCCATTTTATTTTGTTTAGCGATGAAGCGCACTTTTGGTTGGATGGCTACGTCAACAAACAAAACTGCCGCATTTGGAGTGAAGCTAATCCTCAAGTGTATGTCAAAACACCATTACATCCAGCAAAACTGACTGTTTGGTGCGCCTTATGGGCTGGTGGAATCATTGGTCCGTACTTCTTCAAAAACGATGATGGCCAGAACGTTACAGTCAATGGTGATCGGTATAGAGCCATGATTACTAACTTTTTCATTCCTGAATTGAACAACCATGATGTCCAGGAGCTGTGGTTCCAACAAGACGGCGCAACATGTCACACAGCTCGTGCCACAATCGATTTATTGAAAGACACGTATGGTGACCGCCTAATTTCACGTTTTGGACCTGTGAATTGGCCTCCAAGATCTTGTGATTTAACACCGCTAGACTATTTTCTGTGGGGCTATGTAAAGTTATTGGTCAATGCGGATAAGCCATAAACCCTTGACCATTTGGAAGACAACATTCGCCGTGTTATTGCCGATATACGGCCACAAGTGTTGGAGAAAGTCATCGAAAATTGGACGTCCAGATTGGACTACATCCGAGCCAGCCGTGGCGGTCATATGCCAGAAATCATATTTAAAATATAATGCCACAAGATTATCTTGCGGATAAATAAAATTCATGTTAATCGAATAATCCATCGTTGTTTTATTGCAATTTAATGTTCTATAGCTCTAAAAAACACCCTTTACTAAACAATTTCGAATAAGTTGGCATTTAGCTGATTGGTCATGGATCCAGTGGTTCCTTTGATTCATTAATTGAAATGAAATCAATGATAGCGTTGGAATGCATTCATTTCCCGAACAGGAAACGTAAAAAATTAAAAAATACGCATTAGAATCTAAATCCATTTTCATCGAATGCATTCGATAGATCTAGCTCCACTATGAATAATTCAGTAGATACAGAAAACTCGGAAAGATCACTTCAAAACTCATGTTATCAGTTGAAGCACCTATTCATTACTTTCTTCATCGTGATCTATATTTTGGTCTCCAGTTAATTTTTATCATTCGACGTCGACCTCACGTATACAATCCATTAAGCCATTAGAATATTTCCTCATTCGTCAATTAAAAATCCATTTGAACCCATCGATAAGAAATGTAAAAGTCGACCGGGAGCAGTTTGAACATGACCAATACTCTCCTTAACTGACTGATGAAAGTAATTCCGATAAGTAATCAACTCCAACACCCACTCCGACCAAGAGCCCTATTATATAACTAGTTAGTTAATAGGGTTATTTGGAATGATTACCCAACGGTGGTTGTCGAATTAACATTTCTAATTAAATAAATCGGCTTATTTACAGGCAATTAATTTTAATTACACTCGATTCCTTATTTAATTAGAGAGGGGCATCAATCAAGTCCCAACACCTTTGTATTCTGACAATAATTGAATAACGGTAGCTTCTATGCGCTGGACCAAAGAAGAAGAGATAGCATTGTGTCATCGAATCGCACCGAAAACGGCCTGCTTTGATATATCAGTTCTCTTTGAAGCCGCGCAGCATTTTACATATGCACTCGATAAATCTTTATAATTCTGATTTAGAGTTCAGATTGTTTTATTGAGGAGGTGGCCAAGAATTCGTTATGATATGCTATTTCTATTATTAAGTTGATTATCTGTTATACCGTGTGGGCAGAGAGTGAATAATAGGACACCCCTGGTATAAATGATGGTGGCTATCTTGGGGGATCGGTAGTTTCAGTTGGCAGCAATGATAAGTACGTGGAGGATATATCGCTCAGTGGAAGAAAATACGATCTGACAAGTTTAAAAACTATGTTCTGTTGTGCAGTTTGCATCAAGGATGATTCATGGACTGTTTTGTGCAGCAAAGTTTGAATTCAAAACTTGTCTAATTGATTTAGAGATGTGGATTTAATTTTGTAATTGAGATTATTTATGCAGGTTTTTCATATGAAAAATTCAAAGCTATACGAATGCCTTAATTTGAGATAGCATGTGAATAAAATGAGAAAAACCTGATGTGAATTCAGTAGATTTGAAGCATTGATTTAAATTTTTATTCATGTAATTTTTTAAAAAGTATTTTGACTTATTAGGAGTAAAACTTTCGGGAGGTTTTAATTTTCTGTTCAAATATGAAGAAACCTCTGGCTGAGGCTCATGGAATGCTCTCAAATACCTATGGTGAGGCCACTATAGTTGTTTCAGTGCCTCAAGTACGCTGATTTTGACGTCGAAGACCAGCATGGCGGTGGATGAGAGAAGGTTTACGAAGATACAGAATTGGAGGCATTACTTGATCAAGACTCGTGTAAAACGCAACAAGAATTGGCAGGATCATTGGGAGTGACGGAACAAGCCATTTCAAAACGCCTGAAAGTCATGGAAATAATTCAGAAACAAGGAAATTGGGTGCCGTACGAGTTGAAGCCGAGAGATGTTGAACGGTGTTGGTTTGCTTGTGAACCGCTGTTTATGAAGTAAAGACGGAAGAGATTTCTGCATCGCCTTGCGACTGGAGACGAAAAATGGGTTCATTACGATAATCCCAAGCGCAGAAAATTATAGGGAGATCTCGGCCATGCTTCCACGTCGACGGCCAAAACGAAAATTCACTGTTCCAAGGTCATGATCAGTATATTTGCTGTGTCCATCTCGGCGTACTTTATTATGAGTTGTTAAAACTGACTGAAACAAACACAGGCGATCGTTATTGAGCGCCATCAATGCGTTTTAGATGAGCATTGAAACAGACAAACAGCCACAATACAACGAGAGACATTATAAAGCAGTCATATGCCATCCGCCGTATTCTCCAGACGTTGCGCCCTCGAAATATTACTTGTTTCGATCAATGGCACATGGCCTGGCTGACCTGCACTTCCGGTCTTATTATGAAGTATAAAATTGGATCGATTCGTAGATCGCTTCAATAGGTCACCAGTTTTTTTAACACGTGATTCGAACGTTGCCCAAAAGATGGGAGAAAGTAGTGGTCAGCGATGAACAATACTTTGAATCATAAATGTATAACCAGTTTTTTACAATAAAGCCTCGAATTTCGAAAAAAAAACGGCGGAAGCAAAGTTGAAGGCCTATGTATATTACAAACGACTTCGCTATAAACTTCCTTGACCATGACATGCCACGAAAACATAGAATGACATGCTTAGAAGATTCGATTTTTCCCTTGCTCTATAACATAATGTATTTTCTATCAAAAGTTCATATTTTGAAACAATTGTTCGAAGGTAAATATCTATTTGCATCTCCTAGTGGATGAATGAATGAATAAAACCGATCAGCCTCTGTGCAAAATTCGAGGCATTTTTCAGTCGGCATTTAAGACCATCTTAACGACGTGTCGACGGCTATGTGAATGTGACTCCTTGTTTCCATTCAAATTAATAGCTGAGACGTTTCGGACAACAAACGACGTGTGAGGATATATTAAAAGCTTGTGAGCGTTTTTTCGCGATAAATTAGATTTTGAAAGTTTTATGCGCTACCCACAGCAAACAACAAGGTGAAGTACTTACTTTTCGTTTAGGAATTGAAACGATGAATGCATTTCTAATTCTGTGTTCGGTACAGTTGCTCACGATGAAAGACAACAATGGACACCAAAAAACTTTTTGAATTTTCCATGGTTTGGGTTACGCGATCAACATGAAATTTTGTAGGAAGCTTGAAACTGTTATTTAACTAACAATGTGTAGTTTTCAAAACATCAGGAAAACTAAATTTCAAACAGCCATATTTACGGAACGCCTAGTCGGATTTTGCTTTTTTAAAAATTTCCTTACGGAATTTCACGACCCAAACCTATAACGCCAATCGAAAAGTTCCTGGTCTGATGCACAGATGGCGGTGCTAGTATTTAATCCATATGATTTTTAGTAAGTACCAACCTTCAAACGATACGTGTCAAAATTTGACAGCAGTCCGACCATTAGTTAGTGAGATATTGCGTTGTGAGTGTAGCTACTTTTGTTATTTGAAAAAAGATGAAAAAAAATAATTTCGTGTGCTGATAAAATATTGCTTTTTGAAGGGAAAAACCTTTTTAAAGCAAAATCTTGGCTTGATGAAGAGTTTTCGGGGTCTGCATCAAGAAAATCAACTATCAGTGATTGGTATGCTAAATTTAAACGTAATGAAATGAGCAGCGAAGACGGTGGAGGCAGTGGACGTCCAAAAGAGGCTGTCACCGACGAAAAAAATCAAAAAAGTTCACAAAATAATTTCGAATGACCGTTAGGTGATGTTGATCGAGATAGCAGACATTGTGAAAATATCATCTGAACGTGTTCATCATATCATTCACGAATATTTGTACACGAGAAGGCTGTGTGTGAAATGGGTGCCGCGCGAGCTCACAATCGATCAAAAACAAAAACGTGTTAATGATTCTGAGCAGTGTTTGAAATGCGATACACCTGAATTTTTGCGTCGATATGTGACAATGGATCAAACATGGTTCCATCATTTCACTCCGGAGTCCAATCGATAGTCAGCTGAGTGGACTGCATACGATGAGCCGAATCCAAAGCGAGGAAAAACACAACAGTCAGCTGGCAAGGTTATGGCATCAGTATTCTGGGATGCGCAAGGTATAATATTCATTGATTACCTCCAAAAGGGTCAGGCCATCAACAGCGATCATTATTGCGTTATTGGATCGTTCAAGGAATGAAACCGTTAAAAAACGGTCCCATTTGAAGAAAAAAGGTGCTGTTTCTTCAAGACAATGCGCCGTGTCACAAATCAATGGAAACAATGGCAAAATTGCATGAATTGGGCTTCGAATTGTTTCCGAATCCACTGTATTCGCCAGTTCTGGCCCCCAGCAACTTTTTCCTGTTCTCAGACCTCAAAAGAATGCTCGCTGGAAAGAAATTCAGCGCCAATGAAGGAATAATCGCTGAAACTGAGGCCTACTTTGAAGCGAAAGACAAATCGTACTCCAAAAAAATGGTATCGAAATGTTGGAAGATCGCTATAATCGCTGTATCGCCCTCGAAAGCTGTTGATGTTGAATAATAAAATCGAATTTTGCAAAAAAAAAATGTGTTTCACTATGGTAGACCGGGGACTTTTCAATTGGCCAAATTTTTAGGTTCTTTCAATTGATAGTTATGGTGTTCATAGTCGTACAGACGAAAATAATTGTCACAGATTCGTCATCGATTAGTAACTAAAACCATTTCTGACTCGCCATTCGAAAAATTTTCATCGTGACGAAATAATATAACATAGCTGGCTAGGGGTAGAAGCGATATAAAATCCAGTGAATAATGAGAAAAATTATATCAAGGAAGGGCAGAAAGAACCTAACTTTTATAGAAGAGACCAATAAATTGATGGATCCTGTATTTATGAGGAGCTGGTAAAGAAGAGATTTTCTTAGCTGTTAAATATTATACCAATAAACTATATTCAAGGCCTATGAATGCATAGAACCAATTGACCTCCCACATTCTACACCCAAATTTCGGCCTAACGAATTCAGCTCTGTAAAACAATATAACCACGATCGAAAGTTCTGATGACCCATTTCTCCAATAAACCCTCAAATCGATTGTATTCATCAGTTATTGTTATTGGATATTGTGAAAGCATATTCACCACATGGCTAATTTCAATTACCAATAATTATATGGTTCAATGTTTGCGACCTCACTATACGTACACGTTGTTGTGCTTAAATTAGCATGCTGATGAATGCTAGTGGGACAGCGTATTGGACCAACAATATCGGAATTTACATAAACTTAATTGGAAATCAAAACAATCGAAACGAGTACATCGATTCCATTGCTATCCTTGATATTGTTACGATTTTTGAAAGTTCAGCTGGAACTCGTTACCCTGTAATGAAATTTGTTGCCGTGTGGTATACAGGGTGTCCCAAAGTACCAAACTGATAAGATCGATAGTAAAGGGTGTTTTTTTTTAGAGCTATATAACTTCAAATTGCAATAAAACAACGATGGATTATTCGATTGATATGAATTTTATTTATCCGCAAGATAATCTTGTGGCATTACATTTTAAATATGATTTCTGGCATATGACCGCCACGGCTGGCTCGGATGTAGTCCAATCTGGACGTCCAATTTTCGATGACTTTTTCCAACATTTGTGGCCGTATATCGGCAATAACACGGCGAATGTTGTCTTTCAAATGGTCAAGGGTTTGTGGCTTATCCGCATAGACCAATGACTCTACATAGCCTCACAGATAGTAGTCTAGCGGTGTTAAAACACAAGATCTTGGAGGCCAATTCACAGGTTCAAAACGTGAAATTAGGCGGTCACCGAACGTGTCTTTTAATAAATCGATTGTGGCACGAGCTGTGTGACATGTTGCGCCATCTTGTTTATTTTTCCAACTTAAACACCCTGTATCTCGGTAGGTTCGTTTTACAAAGGGATATGTTTATTTTAATTTGAACAATTTACTTTCTCAATTCCTTACTCTGATACACATTGTACATAGGATGTTTTAAAATTCAGTATTATCATTTAATTTTTGGCAGGTCGAACTTTTGTCCATAAGCATGTGTCCTAAAACGCATTGCTATCGATCTACAGAGCGTTAAAATCAACAGTTTGTAGATCAGGTATGAAGCGTTTGTAGATTTCTACCTGAAAAATAATACTCAATTTTGAAAAACCTAGAATATCTAAAAGTTGATTTTCGGTTGAAACAATCCAAGATGTTATCCTTAAAGTCAAAATATGTAAATAACCATTTCTTGATACATCTACCTCTATGACTACTTCGCAAAATACTTTAACGTGAAATTGGAACACCCTGTATCGCAAATCAATTCCAAGACCACTCATCGAACACCCGAAGATCAAACGAAATCAATTTTTTTCGATACCTTTTGTGGGTCACACATAACTCGACTAAGGATAGGTTTTTTTTTATGCCCGGGGAGCACAATGACAGGAGCGGCACGTTGTGGTATGTAGAGGGCGCGCGTAGCAGCTGCCTTGTACCACCAACGCCACCTCCGATTGCTCTGCGGTCGAACACATGACTCCAATTTGTCTGGGTTTGTCGAATTGGTGCCCACCTAATAGATTTTAATTATATTTTGTGCTGAATTCAGATTCGTTAAATTTGATGCGTTTGCATATCTTGAAGGTCAGATTGAATGGAGAAACCTTGGGAGGATTCGAAACCAATTCTACGAAATATATTAGGAAATATAGTCTTTTTGCTTCAGGTATGGTTACATTAGATGTACCAATCAAAATTTTCTTGTTACTAACGGGTGTTTTTTTTCGAGGTATATAACTTTATGTTGGCATTACTGTTCAAGATAGCGACCGAATCAACAGCTGATTTATTTTCAGTTTCATTTGGCAATTTTTCATGAATAGACTTAAGCCTAACCAACGCTTGCAAATAGTGCAATTTTATTTCGAAAATAATGGTTCTGTGCGGAATACGTATCGCGCACTACGTCCATTTTATTTTGTTTAGCGATGAAGCGCACTTCAGGTTGAATGGCTACGTCAACAAACAAAACTGCCGCATTTGGAGTGAAGCTAATCTTCAAGTGTATGTCAAAACACCGTTACATCCAGAAAAACCGACTGTTTGGTGCGCTTTATTGGCTGGTGGAATCATTGGTCCGTACTTCTTCAAAAACGATGATGGCCAGAAAGTTACATTCAATGGTGATCGGTAAAGAGCCATGATTACTAACTTTTTCATTTCTGATTTGAACAACCATGATGTCCAGGAGCTGTGGTTCCAACAAAACAGCGCAAGATGTCACACAGCTCGTGTCACAATCGATTTATTGAAAGACACGTTTGGTGACCGCCTAATTTCATGTTTTGGACCTGTGAATTGGCCTCCAAGATCTTGTGATTTAACACCGCTAGACTACTTTCTGTGGGGTTATGTGAAGTCATTGGTCTATGCGGATAAGCCAAAAACCCTTGACTATTTGGAAGACAACATTCGCCGTGTTATTGCCGATATACGGCCACAAATGTTGGAAAAAGTCATCGAAAATTGGACGTCCAGATTGGACTACATCCGAGCCAGCCGTGGCGGTCATATGCCAGAAATCATATTTAAAATGTAATGCCACAAGATTATCTTGCGGATAAATAAAATTCATGTCAATCGAATAATCCATCGTTGTTTTATTGCAATTTAAAGTTCTATAGCTCTAAAAAAAACACCCATCACTTGAATCATAAACTAATCTGGGGATATTTGGTCTATTTCTACTACAATCTTCTTGTCCAAAGAATTTTTTGCGTTTGCTAGCGATGGTGAGACATTCCGTCACCAGATGATCCGGAGTTTCTGCCACACTCCACATAATCTGATGCTTATGAGAGTCCTGAATAACTAGGCCTAAAATAGTCAGAAAATGAAAAAAGGGGTTTAACCATCGGTTATTTTCCTAGTAAATCAGACGAACTGTGCAACTTGGCAACGTTTGCAGGATGGCCGCGATCATTCCTGCGATATCGTTAATCAATTCGATTTGTGTTGGAACAAACGATAGGTGGCTGTTCATAATGCATGAATTACCATTTCAATTTGCATGATATACCTTTCAGCAAAATGTCAGTTGTAAATTTTCGGTCGGAGTTATCGGAATTTTTGCGGAAAATAATGTAAATTTCGAACGGTGAAATCGACTCGTGAATCATAACAGTGATAATCAGATCAGATACTGTTAATAGTTGAAATGGTCTCCAGCATAAATCGAACGAAATTTTTTTTTGGAACGACATGAACACAGAACAACCAGGGAGCGCTCAAAGACTTCACATGCGAAGTCAATTCTTTCCTCGATTTCTGAGCATTCGTTATCAGAACAGATTACAATATTTTTATGAAGTTGATTTTTTTTAGGTATCCGAAATTTCAATGGTTTTCCAATCATATAATATTTTCAGTCAAGTAAACAGTCAACAAGTAAGATCTCTTGTTGACGTCATTAGGAAATATGCCACATTGAGAACTACTTCATAATTCAAGCATATCGAAACTTTTGAATACTGCTGGGCAGTAATAAGAAACAACCTTTTTCTGTTCATTAACGAACAGGGAGTTACTCAAATGATTTTCAGCTTATTATTCAATCATAGATTATATGAATATCGATGTTCACTAATTTCGAAAAGTTAAACAATCGAGACTTATCAATCAATCAATTGACTTGAAAAATTGAAATGCGAGATATTCATTCCTTATAATGCCACAGAACCATTTTTTTAGGAAAATCTATTTATCTTTCTGTCAAAGAAGCTGTGATTCTGACTTTTGATCTAACTCATATTTTCCAATGCTGTTGACAAAGAGTATAGAAAATCATCGATAAAAAATTCATGAAAAGATAATTTTAATTTTCTAGAGAAACAATTTTTGCTTGATTTTGAATAAACCTTCTTGTCGTTATTTTATCTATTCTGAACTTAAATGAAATACTTCATATATGGTCTAGCTAACCGCAACAATGAAAATTGTGATGCTTCAATTCAACATGGAATCAACTCCCTACAGTATCCTTCAATAAAGAAGCCTTTCACTTACCTCAATACAGCCTTCATTAATACTTTATTATTCATTATTACATTGTAGTGGGTGTTGAAATATTTTCAATTTATTTATCGTGGGTTTGAAAATGAAATTCACAGAATTTGAATAAGAATTGATTGTCAAGTTTGGTTTGGAATATTATCTTATGGAAAAGTGGTATTTTTAAGATGCAGTGAAAAACAATTCAACAAACACTACAATGTTGCAATTTGAATAAATATAGTTTTCATTATGCACGTGAATTGTTCAAAAGGAATGATTGAGAGAATCGGATCTTAACATGAGAGCAAATGTTCTTAAAAAAAATACAACACTTACAATTTTCTGGACGATAAACTGCTTAACCACATCTGATACTGTTCTAGAAGGCAAAGCGCTTTCGCCATTTCGTAACCCAGTTTCTTACTTTCAAAGATTTGAGATGTCATTTGGAGAAGAAAACAGATGAAATATGTTCTAGTCTCCAATTTCCATTGCAATTCGTGTGAAACTCTCGTACTTTTTCATTTATCTAAAATTGATAAAATCTGGCAGTACCTAAATTCTAATTTTATTTGAAAATGAGCGGTCGTTCCTCGAACAGAACATTTCATCGTTTCATCACGCGTCTATTTCTATCGAATATTGAGCTAGGAAAGGTGACAAAAGATCAGATTTAAGTATGCCCTGCCGTAAACACGATAACTCTAAAGAGGAAGAACAATGAACTTGAAATTTTCAGAGCGAAATCGTAACAAGAATGCAGCGGTTGAGTTTGTTAGTGAGTTTTTCAACTACAAACTTAGTTAAATCGGAATTTGGCATTTAAAGTAGATATAACAATTTCAATGGCAAAACCAAAACCATTGAAAAATCAAGAACATTACTCAATATTTCAGTGACCACAAAACCAACAACCAAAATTTCGACGCATCCAAAAAATGAAATAATAATGGAAATCACTATTAAGATTTTTAAATATTCAGGATAAATCAATGCTGTAGCTATTGGAGACGTAAAATGAATTTTTTTGGAGATCAACTAAATCAATATTGCATTTTATTCTGAATTGTCCTATACTCAATTGTGATATCTGAAGGAACTTGTGTCAGTTTTTTTTTAATTCACAATTCCCAAATATTATACTCTGTTAAATTATAAATCTCAACTGATTGGCAAATTATCGACGAAAAATAACATGACGTGATTGAAATATCGAATATAATCGTGAATTCGATATTTTTTTCATTTCTTCGATCAAAAAAAACAATTTTTTTGAAATTTAAAACCGCTGAAGGAGCCGCCTAAGGAGATTCAGATCATTGTAATCGAAGTAGACTTGATTGCATTTTGAATATTACAAAACGCACTCATTTATTGTCTTTTCACTGGACTTGGTGGCTTTACATTCCGCATATGATATATATTTTATGACATTAGACATTTTGTCTACAATTGAAATCTATTATTATTCAAATTCTTGGAAAATTGTTCGACAAAATACCTCATGACAAAAAAAGTTAGATTTGATTGGTTAAAAAATTATCTTATCCTGAAAGGTATTCACTCAACTATTGAAAAATTAAAATAAAGTTCTTTTTTTTCCTGGATAAAATGAGATATCTATAGATAAATAATTAGGAATTAATGAAAATTTTTATCTGAATTGAATTGAATTCACATTTGTTGATATTCTAGGAAATTGTTTGGTTTCCGGTTCTTGATGCAGTTTTGGAATTATCAGAAAAACAAATTTTAGAAGAATATACTTCCGGAACCTCAAGTTGGATTATGCTCACTAACGAACTGAACTGCATTATTCGAAAAAAGTCTTTTTTTATTTTGAGCTAGGTCCTTTTTGGAGTTATCGTGTTCGCGGCTGGACAGACGGACATTCTTGAATCTGACCACGAATACGTCATCAGAGAGCTAAACATTAGAGACATTATACGATATGTTCGAGTAACGACCGATATTTGATCAATATCAATTATACGAGATATGAAAAGGCCTTGAAATTTTTACTAATCATTGTGAAAAACATGTTTTTCCCGAAACTTCGACACCCTGTAGGAAAAAGTTGAGGTAAGGATATAGATTCATGAAAATATTCTCCTTACAAGCACCCAAGGATGCATACCATCATCTTATTTTGAAACACCCTGTCTAAAACCTCGTTCAAGTAGAAAGATCATTCAAAACAACTTCTTAGAGCAGTTATATCAGTGGGCCATGCAGTTAAAAATTTTAAAAAACTGTCTACTTCACAAATTTGGGCACTACCAGATTACTCTATAATAAGTTTTAAGGAACTAAACTTTCATTAAAAGAGAAATACAAAAAAAATTGGCAGTTGCCTTTTCTACATGAAGTTGGAATTATCTACATTATGGATAGAATTTGGAAGAATTTGTTTTCCTTGAATGATCTTACTGCATATAGAAATGGTTTTAAGTACTCACCGATAGGCCTATTCCTCAATGAAAAAAAAACTTTTCGTCCAAATAAATTCAAAAAGGATTCTTTTTTTTTCTCCCAGAACTTGTAAACTTCGATTTGATTCCATTGATTCATTTTCCCAGAACTTCGTTGCCTTTGATTTTCATCATCACAGCTCGCAATTTACTGATGAGAAATCATAAATCTATAACAAACAACATATTCAGTATCATCAATACCATTTGATACAATGAATTATAATATCAAACATAACTTGTATGAAAAAGAAGCTTAAAATACCTTAGAAATATCATTCTGGAGAAAAACGCAATGATTCGCTTAAATCTTCACATATTTTTGCAAGTCAGTCTCATAGACTACTCAATAATTCCATCTTGTCAATAACCATCGATTGGTAACATGATCGAAAGTAACTAGCGTATTGAAAATCGAAAACATTTGTCAACAAACGAATCTGTGGTTGAATTTCTGTGCTTATTATCGAATGACACTTTTACCAAATCGACGCATGAATACAATCATGCCAAAGCACTCTTCAAATAGAATGATTTTTGACAGGGGCTTTTCTAGTGATCAACTTTCTTGAATTTAATTTTGATTCAAAGGAGATTTGAAGGCGATTCTAAAAGTATCGGTATATTTTAGTATGTTCCAACTAGGTTACCTCAGCTGTAACATATCTCAATAGAGAATATTACAGAATTCTATCGATATCTAGAATCCTTTTAAAGGTGTGATTTCTACAAGTTTGATCACTTTCAAATTTATATATTATAATGGAGTACTCACCAATGCAATTTTATAGTATAAGAACTTTTTGTCTTCATAAAATTCGAAAGGATTGATTCTTTTTCCAGAACTTTGCTGCATTTTATTTCCATCATCACTGCTAGCAATTGACTAATGGGTCATCATAAATCTACAACAAAAAACATATTTAGTATCATCAAAACCATTAGATGATATAATTAATAATATCGAACGTAATCTATTTGGAAAATATGCATAAAATACCTTTAAAATAACTCTCTGGAGAAAAATCAATTGATTCACCTCAATCTTCACGTATTTTTGCAAGTCAGTCTCATAGACTACTAAATTATGCAGTCTGCCAATAACCATCGATTGGTAGGCGGGGTTTTGTAATTCCTTCATTCTATGTTCGAAAGTAGGGTAGTGAAAATCTAAAACTGTGGTTAAATGTCATCGAATTTCCAGATCGCATTAGATTCGAATAAAATATGGAATTACTGGTACATGTAAAATTGAGATTAGACTGGGTGTTTTCTTGATGAAAAACCCAATTGAATTCAATCTGATTCAAAAGATATTGAACAAAGATCCTAAGTATCTATAGAATAATTGCATACTGCGATTGATACAGTGATCGAATAAATAATGATAAAATTGTAGGATATTCTTTTGATGCCTAGCTTCCTTCTTATAGGAGAGCCTCTCGAAAGTTTGATCACTTTGAAATTGATACATTATGAGCAGGTACTCACCGATGAGATCAATAATTTTATCGCACTCTACTTCCTTAATGAATTCTAAAGAATCCATTCTTTTCCAGATCTCAGAATGTTATAAACATCAGAAGGATTCATTCCTTTCACAGAACTTTGTTGCCTCTTATTTTCATCAATTCTAGAAATTGACTGAGTAGACATAAAAGAATTTATAACAAAAAACATATTTAGTATCATCAACACCATTTGATAAAATGAATGATGATATCAAATGTAACTTTTATGAAAAAGAAGTAAAAAATACCTTATAAATAATTATCTTGACAAGAAGACATTGATTCAATTAAATCTCCACGTATTTTTGAGAAACTTATCGTCTTTAATTCGAAAGGATTACTACTTTTCCCAAAACTTCGTTGTAGCTTCATCTTTACTGCTAGTAATTATTAAGTCTGACAGAATATCACAAATCTGTAATAAAAAAGTTATATTTGTAGTAAATGATAAAATAACAAGTATCTTGTATGATAACTATGTATAAAATACCTTAGAAATGAGTGTTTGGAATATAAACTGAGATTCACGTGAATAGTTTATTATAATACAAGTGCAGAAGGCATTGATATTCTTCCACGAGTTCAAAATTCAAAAACGAGCCACGAAGTGGCGAGTTTTGGAATGAACGAGTGGTAGAATGAGCCTTCTGTACGAGTATTATACATTATTTTCTCTAATTCATTGCATTTTCGTTGAAATTAATGAAATATTTCCATAAATATAATTTAGTGATTTTTGCATTGAAAAATGTTGGTTGGCAAAACTGATTTCTTTAAGGCAAATTGATGAATTGACAGATAAAGCCGTAGCGGAAAGTTCGGAGTACCAACATAGAATAATAAAATATAACCATGAAAACTGTGCGTTTCTGATATATTCTCGCACGATTTTGTTCTACAAGATGTGGAAGAATGAACGGAATAACCACAGAATTAGAGAAAATCATTTCTGCAAGTCAGTCTCATAGACTACTCAATAATTATTCAGTCTGCCAAGAACCATCGATCAGTTTGTGGAGGTTTTGACCATAGTTCAATCTATAACGAAGGATAACTATAATACAAATTAAAAATCCATTAACATGTTCAATGAAAATATATAAAATACCCAACTCAGAAATGAATATCTGGAAAAACTTGTTAGATTCGTGTAAATCATCTTTTATTTACAAGTCAGTCCCATAGACTAATAATTGAGATCATCAACCACCATCGACTGTGGGCGGGGCTTTTACAATCCTACAATCTATGATTGATTGAGCCATAACTGGCGTATTTGAAATCCAAAACCTTAGTTAGATTGAACTATGGTCAAAACCTCCACAAACTAATCGATGGTTCTTGGAAGACTGAATAATTATTAAGTAGTCTTTGAGACTGACTTGCAGAAATTATTTTCACGTGAATCTTGGTTTCTATTTCAAATATCTACTCATTTCTAAGGTATTTTATACATATTTATCATACAAGTTACTTGTTATTTTATCATTTACTACAAATATAACTTTTTCATTACAGATTTGTGATGTTCTGTCGGACTTAATAATTACCAGCAGTGAAGATGAAGCTACAGCGAAGTTTTGGGAAAAGAAGTAATTCATTCGAATTGAAGATGAAAATTTTCCCAAAAATACGTGAAGATTTTATTGAATCAGTTCGTTCTTCTCCAGATGGTTATTTCTAAGGTATTTTCTGCATCTTTTTCATAAAAATTACATTTGATATCACCATTTATTCTATCAAATGGTGTTGATGATATAAGGTATATGTTTTTCGTTATAGATTTTTGTTGAAGAAGCAACAAAGTTCTGGGAAAGGAATGAATCCTTCCGATGTTTGTAAGGACGTTCTGCAAAGATTTGGAAAAGAATGGATTCTTTCGAATTTAATAAGTAAAGTGCGATTAAATCAACGATCTCATCGGTGAGTACAGGGTGTTTCACGTAAGCGGGTCACTGGATTTTGTGGCTTATCCTTCGAGAAAAATTGAAAAATGACCCATCAATATAATAATATTTTTCACGGGCTATCCTATTATGTCATTGAAGAAAAACTATCGGAAAAGTTATTGAGGAAAAACCATATTTCTTAAACGTTTTTTTGGCAAATTTGACAGGTTTTCGAAATTTGAAGTTCTATAGATAATTTCCCATCAATTTTTTCTTCATTTGTGCTTCCGGTTTTCAAGAAAACGGAATTTTTTTGCAAAATATACTCAAAATTTTTCATTTTTTCTGAAT
The DNA here is from genome assembly GCF_914767665.1 of Harmonia axyridis. Taxonomy (NCBI): domain Eukaryota; kingdom Metazoa; phylum Arthropoda; class Insecta; order Coleoptera; family Coccinellidae; genus Harmonia; species Harmonia axyridis. The sequence goes on from NC_059502.1 coordinate 2,934,224, forward strand.
GCCCGAATTTCGACAATATTTCACAAAACTCGACTGAAATAGAGAAAATACCGTCTAATACTCGTTGCAGAACGCAATTCCAACACTCATGTGTTCCAAAACTCGCTACTTCGTCGCTCGTTTTCGAATTTCGCATTCGTGTTGGAATTGCCTTTTGCAACGAGTATTAGACGGTATTTTTTTGTGAAATATTGTCGAAATTCAATGCAAAATTCAGATTATACATCCTAGTGACATTTGTATTGTATCTTGGCAGTTGGTGTGACTGTTACGAAAATTGACAGATTACGGAATTTCAATTTGATTCGTACGTTTCAAATCTTGAAATAATTTATAATTACGCATTAAACTCGTCAATTATCTCTGACGAAATCGATTTAACAATAACAGAATTAAGAGAAATTGAGAATATAATGTCGCGAATCATTTCACTAAATCCAAATTATATTATATTGACAATTTGACGTGTGTTGAACTTGACAGGATTGGAAGTCTGTGTAGACAACCAAAAAACGAAAAATATAACTGAATATTTCCCTCCTGTCAAAAATTCTATGTATCTGGAGAACAATTATCGAAAATTACAGCGATAATTGCATTGTAGGAGGCGAAACTGCACTCCGATAATTGTTCTGTTCATAGATGCATAGTTTCTATGCATCTTACACAGTTCGAATCTATGGCAATTCCATTCTACATCAGTTTGACAAGTGATGTAACAGTTTATTCGGGAAATATTCCCCCGAATGACACTCGTGCATCAAAATGACCGGATAATTTCGCATTCCAGCGTGTTTTCTTCGAAAAACTGCATTCGGTCATTTTCATTTTTGGAGAAAGAGCCCTTCACCTTCGGTGTCGGGCTCTTTCTCCAAAAATGAAAATGAACTCATGCAGTTTTTATGACAACACGCTGTCATGCAAAATTATCGGTAATTTTGATGCACTTGTGCAATTACTTATGATAATTGCATTGTAGGAAGCGAAACTGCACTGCGATAATTGTTCTGTTCATAGATGCATAGTTTCTATGCATCTTACACAGTTCGAATCTATGGCAATTCCATTCTACATCAGTTTGACAAGTGATGTAACAGTTTATTCGGGAAATATTCCCCCGAATTACACTCGTGCATCAAAATGACCGGATAATTTCGCATTCCAGCGTGTTTTCCTTGAAAAACTGCATTCGGTCATTTTCATTTTTGGAGAAAATGAAAATGAACTCATGCAGTTTTTATGACAACACGCTGTCATGCAAAATTATCGGTAATTTTGATGCACTTGTGCAATTACTTACGAAAACAATGCTGTAATGAGTTCATTACAGCACTTTTTTTAAAACTGTAATGAACTCATTATGATACTGAAATAGACAAAATGTTATTAGACAATTCTCTGAAAAACCGAGCGTTAGAAAATAAACCAAAAATAATTGCAACGATCATCAGCAAGCTGATGACTCTCCATGTTCATTAGAAGGCGTGCGACACCAAACTGAAACCTCGAGTCGTTCCTGCTTCGTTTCCAGTTTGACGTAAGTCATGAGGACATGTTGAGTCGTTAAATATAACGTCAATTCGAACGGCCTAAGGTCACAAGGTTAGGCAGTCGTATATTGAATGAGTTCCCGAGCTCTTTGAACCGAACTTTGCGGTATCTGTATAATTTGGACAGGTTTACGATGACAGGTATTATGTTTCGACCTGATCCCTTGTTGTCTTGGATAAGTGATAGTGTCAAGGACGGGAATAGAGAAATGTAGCTAGTTGATGTAGTTGTTGCAAGGGGACAAATTGGCACTGAGGTATGACGATCGTCAAAACGGGATTTCTGGTTTAGAAATTAATATGGGGACGGTTTACAAAAACGGTATATCAGGTTATTTCCTGAAGAATGTTTTATTGACGTATTAACTCATTTACAAATGGGAAGATTGTGGGAAGTTCATTCTATAATTCTGTATGAGATAAGGATTACAGTTGGACAAGAGTGTCAAATTATGTCATATAACTTTTTCACCTAAATTTCGATCAGTCGATAACCATCGCGTGTGATTGTTTTAGTCGGTTTGACAACTCATAATACACCACGCCGAGCTGGTCCCACCTAATACTGAACATGACCTTGGAAATATGGCAGGGATATCCCCATGATTTTCTGCGCTTACGATTATCATAATGAACCCATTTTTCGTCTACAGTCGCAATGAGATGCAGAAATCCATTCCATCTTTGCCTTGCAAGCAACTGTTCACAAGCAAACAAACGGCTTCAGCTCGTATGGCAAACAATTTCCTTGTTTCTGAATCATTCCCATGACTTTCAGGCGTTTCGAAATGGCTTGTTGTGTCGCTCACAATGATTCTGCCAATTCTTGTTGCGTTCGACACGAGTCTTGATGAAGTAATGCCTCCAATTCTGCATCTTCGAAAGCCTTCTCTCTTCCACCGCAATGCTGGTCTTAAACGTCAAAATCACCGTTCTTGAAGCGTTGAAACCACTCTCGGCACGTTCTCCCACTAATATCGGCCTTACCATAGGTATTTGAGAGCATGCGATGAGCCTCAGCCGCAGATTTCTCAATATTAAAGCTGAAAATTAAAATCTCCCGCAAATGACGAGATTTTAACTCGTAAGCTGACATGTTTAATCGAGAATAACTTCATGATGCAGACACAAATCGACTAATATTTCGATGGTGATGATGTTAAAAAATACCTAAGCTCATTGTATGACATCTACAATATATTTATTTCAACTACCTCTTACCGCTACAGCCATCATTTTATCTTTTGTTCAATATAAACAGTCCCATGTTCAAAGTGTACTCACAAATAGGGTTTTTTGCTTCCAGCAGGCGTTATCATTGACATCATTCATATTTGGCGTGAGTAAAGGATTCGTCATTTTTGGAACATAATGTTTCTCTGCATCATATTGTGTTGAAGTAGATGTTAAATTTTCTTATTTCTTCATACGGCAATGAATCAAATGAAAACATTCAACATTCCCATAAAATCGTTTTCAAAGCTGAAGGCAGTAACCTAACTCTCTAACTCCTACTCTGAATCGTACATTCCGCTCTATTTACAATCAACAACAAAATGGTTTTTTCGCTCAGAACACCATAAAACCTTTCTACGTAGATGCCAGGTATATTATAACCTCGTAATTATATCTATAAATCAACAAAAGTCTCCACATTGTGAAGAAATCCGTTCGGAGTTAATAAGATACGATCTCTTCTATTAATTTATCTCCGATACACTTTTATTGTCAGTCGCCACATTGTGGACCGCAGTGGCCCATAATTTGTCCCGTTTTCTAGTGCACTCAATAATTCCAGATCGAGATAATGAAGGTTATGCCTTTTGTTGTTCGAAAAATGGATAAAAACGAGTTTAGTGTACCAATAAATAACTGTTTTTTGATGAGAAATATACTCTACAAGCAAAACTATGGCTTGTTATGTGTTATTCAGACTCTGCTCCATCGACGACAACGGTTAAAAGGTGATCCAGAGACAGAAACTTAGCTCTAATTAAATTGTAATTGCACAGATGAAAGCCTGTCTCGAAACAAAAATTATTCCTTCTACAGAAAAGGCATTAAACAGTTCGGAGGAGCATTGGAGCTCATAGATAAATCTTGAAGGTGACAATGATGACGTAAACAGTCGAATTTTTAATATAAAATGTGTTTTTACTGCTAGGGCTTTTCTTTTACGACTATTTTTATTATTTATGGTTCTGATGATGTAATCAGCAAAAATCTTCGAAACCATTACTTCTTATCAACATACAAGTCTCAACTTTTTCGGTTCATTGTTTCGGAAATATTGTATATATAATGTTTTTTCGACATTCCGCTTGAATTTCTCTGGTTCTTATGAGGCAATCAATATGAAATTTGCACGAATATTGAATTTAACATCTAAATGAAACATTCGATTCTGACAAATCGGTGGTTTTGAAATTAACAACAAAATATCATTTCCAATGTCCATATTTACGAAACCCCTAATAGAATTTAGTAACAAACATATAACATCGATATCGTTGCCAATTATTCAAAGCATAGAATCATCAGCGAACAGTCCCAGTTTTCAAGATTGATTTATATCATTCAAATAAATTGAAAAGAATATTATCGGCCCTAACTGTGTTCCCTGTGGTACACCATGTACAGTTTTTTACTTTGAATATCACTTTTTTGTGGCCTTTCAGCTGAATATGGTGTTAATCATGCCAAAACACTATCCCTAATTTCTTTGAACTCTTTTAATAACAGGTATGAATGCTACCAAACAATATTGTTTTTCCTATATCTTTCAACCAACTGAAACAAACATCAACAATGGTACTTTCACAAGAATGTTTAGCTCTAAAACATGATTGATCATCTGATTAATCCATTGATTCCATTTTCAAACTTTTTCGTAGACCGGCATTACATGAATTTACTTCAAATTTACGTCATTGTTTGCCCAATTCATTTTGTTTCTCAACACGTGATCAAAGGTATTCAGAATTGTCCCTGCATATCTAAGAATTTTTTTGTGAAATCCATGTATTGCTATCGTTCTTTAAGTCTAATCTAATCAATAAATGGGACGAAATTTTGCGGTAGCAGTTTTGTAATCTCCAGTGGCACACGGCTCGGTCGAACCGATTGGAATGTTGCCGCTGGAACCTATTTCGCAGCAGGAAACGGACAAGAAATTATTATTTCATCATTATCGCTATCGCCGGTCAAGAAAAAAACCTGATGGGCAGAGTGATAGCCGTATCCAGTGATAATTTTACACGCATAACTGGGTTTCAATGAAAATGACAAGATAGTTATCTTGTCTATTATGCGTTCGCAGAGGTCGCACGCCGCTGGGGAATTTAATTTCCTGGCTAACAATGGTTGACAGGCTTGTTGTTGTGCGTTTTAAAGATACTGATACCTTTTTAACGGAGGTTTATCGTTTGCTTCTATCTAACAGAATATCTCGAAATAGGAATCTAATTATGACTGTCTTCAATTCGTTTGCACTTTTTGTGAACGTATTTCAGAAAGCTTGATTAGTTTTGGTTGAAGCTAGGAATGAGTATAGAAAAGGAAGTGTTGATCACCCCAAAAATTTTCACAGATTACGTTCCAAGGGCGCAGTTAAATAACGAGTTCTCAGAAGCTTCTGACTTCATGTCAGTGCTTTCTTCCAATTTTTCAGAATTCAATTTGCACCTTTGGCCTAGCAAATATTGATGTTTTATATCTACTTTTAAATTTCAACTGAGATGTATTGTTGCAGAATTAGAGGGCAATTCTTGATATTTTGTTTTGATTTTTTATTATTATCTATTAGCATCCTCCGTTTTGCAAAAGATGACTGTAGCGGTAAGTGGTAGTAAAACTAAATAGATTGTAAATTGCATACAATATGCTTAGTTATCTATACATGTCACGCTATCGAAATATTAGTCGATTTGTGTCTGCATCATAAAGTCATTCCCGATTGAACATGTCACCTTACGAGCCAAAATCTCGTCATTTGCGGGAGATTTCAATTTTCTGCTTGGATATGAAAAAAATCTGCGGCTGAGGCTCTTCGAATGCTTTCAAATACCTATATGATGCCGCTATTAGTGAAAGAACGTACCGAGAGTTGTTTCAACGCTTCAAGAACGGTGATTTTGACGTCGAAGGCCAGCATGGCGGTGAAAGAGAGAAGTTTTTCGAAGATGCAGAATTGGAGGCATTACTTAATCAAGACTGGTGTCAAACACATCAAGATTTGGCAGGATCATTGGAAGTGACGCAACAAGCCATTTCAAAACGCCTGGAAGTCATGGGAATTATTCAACAACAAGGAAATTGGTGACGTACGAGTTAAAGCTAAGAAATGTTGAACGGCGTTTGTTTGCTTGTGAACAGCTGCTTGCAATGCAAAGATGGAAGGGATTTTTGCATCGCATTGTGACTGGAGACGAAAAATGGGCTCATTTCGATAATCCTAGGCGCAGAAAATCATGGGGATATCCCGGTCATGCTTTTACGTCGAAGGCTAAACCGAATATTAACGGTTCGAAGGTCATGCTCAGTATTTGGTGAGACCAGCTCGGCTAACTATATTATGAGTTCTTAAACCCGACTTATACAATCACAGGCGTTTGTTATCGAATGCAATTAATGCGTTTGAGCCGAGCATTGAAAGACAAACGGCCGCAATACAATGAGAGACACGATAAAGTGATATTACATCATAATAATGCTCGACCACATATTGTGAAATTAGTAAAGACCATCTTGGAAATGTTGAAATGGGAAGTCCCACCTCACCCGCTGTATTTTCCTGACGTTGCTCATTCGGACTATCACTTGTTTCGATCAATGGCACACGGCCTGGCTGATCAGCACTTCCGGTCTTATGAGGAAGTAAAATATTGGATCGATTCGTGCATCGCTTCAAAAGATGATCAGTTTTTTCAACGCGGGATTCGTACGCTGTCCTGAAGATGGGGAAAAGTAGTGACCAGTGATGAACAATACTTTGAATCCTAAATGTATAAGCAGTTTTTGTCGAAGAAGTCTCGAACTTCAGGAAAAAAACAACGGAAGCAAAGTTGTACACCTATGGTTGTTTGTATATAATTTCTCAGCAAATTTTTCAAATCTCATTGGATATCGTATTCCAAAAAAGTCTGTTCGAGTTGTAACACCAATTCCTCATACCTCAAACGGAATGCTACTTAACCATTAAATTCCCGAATAATATCCATCAAACAGAGAATAATAATAAATTAAAAAATCCATTCCACGAAAATGTTAAACAAACTACTTTCCGTCTTCCAAGAAAACAACCAGTAAAACTGTAAGAGGCGTTCTCTGACCTCTAACCTCTGGACCGCCTGGTCGAGGTGTTTGATTAAGATGTAACAAGCACAAGATACCATCTCAACAACCCAAAAAAACCGAGACGATCCATCAAAAGTGGAAGAACACCAAACCCAAACCAAACGATCGAACAATTTCACTAAACATCTTCCTCAGCCTATTCGATGACATAACCGAAATATGAGAAAGCTGAATTGGTTCGAGAAACTCAAGACGTTCATTTGAGATAAATCCTGCGATAAATAAAAACAAACGTCATATACTGACAACGAAATTAGCTGTTTTCTCGAATTTATCGCGTATCAAATAACTGAATGTGTGTTCCACTATCTGTACGTGTGGTTTCTACTCTTTTTCTAGCACGTAATCTGCTAGATTGTAGAATGACGCCCTCTGATAGTTGTTAATTTAACACCCACAGAGAGACTTGTGTAAATGGAGTGTTCCTGTCTGCCGTGTCTATGGCCTTTACCATTTACCTGATGTGAATCGGGTAATTTATTTATTCTTTCGTGTACTAGCCTGTTCACGTTTTGCTTTACAGAATGCTACAAAGGATGGCTGATGTTGCTCATATGTTGTGAGGTGAGCGAGCCAATGGACAAAAATACAGACGGGGTACGTGGAGTGACGAAACATTAGCATTGTTTTTAATTGTAACGGGTGTTTTCTTTCGAGGTATATAACTTTAAGTTGGCATTACTGTTCGAGATGACGACCGATTTAACAGCTGTCAAGTGATTTATTCTCAGTTTGGTTTGGCAATTCATCATGAATAGACTCACGTCAACAAACAAAACTGCCGCATTTGGAGTGAAGCTAATCCTCAAGTGTATGTCGAAACACCTTAACATCCAGAAAAACTGACTGTTTGATGCGCTTTATGAGCTGGTGGAGTCAATGGTCCGTACTTCTTCAAAAACGATGATGGCCAGAACGTTACAGTCAATGGTGATCGCTATAGAGCCATGATTACTAACTTTTTCATTCCTGAATTGAACAACCATGATGTCCGGGAGCTGTGGTTCCAACAAGACGGCGCAACATGTCACACAGCTCGTGCCACAATCGATTTATTGAAAGACACGTTTGGTGACCGCCTAATTTCACGTTTTGGACCTGTGAATTAGCCTCCAAGATCTTGTGATTTAACACCGCTAGACTACTTTCTGTGGGGCTATGTGAAGTCATTGGTCTATGCGGATAAGCCACAAACCCTTGACCATTTGGAAGACCACATTCGCCGTGTTATTGCCGATATACGGCCACAAATGTTGGAAAAAGTAATCGAAAATTGGACGTCCAGATTGGACTACATCCGAGCCAGTCGTGGCAGTCATATGCCAGAAATCATATTTAAGATGCAATGCCACAAGAATACTTGCGCATTATCTTGTTGAATGTAACGCAAGACTGTCATGCTTCCATAAGAAATTCTGCCAGTGTCATACCACTTTTTTATGTTAGTAATGAAAGCTCTTGTCGCCCGAATTTGGTTCATTTTACGTATAGGGTTTGCTTGAATAACCCCCACTATTTTTGTACGTAGAATCGACTGAAATTATAGAAAAGATAGGTTCTAATTTGATAACCTTGAGTTTTGATGAATTTGAGTTGTCCAAGTTCATAATCTTCTTATAAACACCCTGTTCATTTTTGGTCCAAATTACTTATTTCGAAACAGCTTTTTCTGCTAAAATATCGAAAAATCATCGCCACCATTTTTCTCATAAGAATCCCATTAACTCATAAACCGTTGAGTCTTTACCCAAGGTATATGACATATTGCCGAAATTGTTGTCGAAAAAAGGTATCTAATGATGCAATAATATACTGGGTGTGCGATTTGAAATAAGGAAGTAGTAGTCTATTTCCGGTATAACCGGAAGTTGTAGAGATCTGAAAATATTTCAGGGAGATAGATCATTACCTCAAACCCCAATATGCAAATTTTCAGCTCAAAATTATGATTTGTTTTCCATAAACGTCCCATCCCGGTTAATCACCCTGTATATTGCTGTGAAGTTCGACATTTCTCACAATTAAATATGCTTGCATTTTTCGAGTCTGAACAGATTAATGTTTCCTTTGAAAACCTCAAAAAGATTTGCAACAGTAAGAAAGTAATTTCACAGGGTAATCTTCACAATGAAGAACTATCAAATTATGATAAATTTATAACTCAAATCAAAATGATATCCACAAAAAAACCGTGAAATCAATAATGACAACAGACGCTTTTGTATACGGTACTTGATTGTTTATAAGTGATGTCACTGTGAATTTTGAACTAAGTGAATCGACAATATACACTTCTATGTGCTCGAACATCATCAACATGTTGAAAAGATTTGAAAAATCTGCACTGATAAAAATGTCTATAATTGTTTTTAAGAAGAGAAACACCCTCTTTGTTATTTTATTAAAATATTTCTGCTGTCATCACCTGACATCGTAATTTCGAAGTCCCAAAAAACCTGATTTCCAAGATTCTCCCAAACTCCAACATATAACAACGCAACAACGCATCTGACAGTTCTCTCCCATACGGCACAAAAACAAGTCCAGTTAAAGTATTCTCCTAAGGTAACCTTCACCATCCTCGGTCAAGTTATGTCATCTCATCTGCCCACTAGGCACATTATTCCTTTTCCTGGTAAAACTTTATCATTTTAATCGTGTTAACGACTTGTTCTGGTTCGGCGTGACATATGACTTCGATTTTCTTCAAATTCCAGGCATACTGCCGTAACCATCAAGGCGGCATTGGAGTTCGTTTCACTGAAGAAGTCACGATTTCGGAATGTCAGATCGGGTTTCATTTTGTTTTTATGGAAATTAGAGTTTTACGATCTACTGTCTTCACGGTTACGATGGAACAGGAGAAGTTCATTAGGCGGACCGCTATTGATGTTGGTCGAAGCGGCAACGCTGGAATTAAAGGAGACGATTTGATTTTGGATTTTTTTTTCAAGGTCAAATGAAGGGTATTTTCAGAAGAGAGTTAGAAAGGGAATTAGCGTAAAATTGAGAGATTTTGCGTGCTTGTTTCAATTCGTATTGGAAAGTCTTTCTTTTTTTTCTTAGTAATTTTTCGTTCATTCCTCAGGTTATCTCGATACATCTCTCGATCATTTATGCACCTATGACACCCTTAGTTAACACATAAATGTATTTTTCGACAACCGTCCGGGAAGTGCTCACTTCCCGGACGCTTTTTCTCTGAGAAAGTAGCATTTCCCGGCCTAGTCCGGAAAGTACGTACTTCCCGCACTAGGCCGGAAAAGAATCATAGAATCCATAGCAACCGAGATAACGGCTGACAGTTCATATGAAATTAGTTGTCAAAAATTTGCATGTTTTTTGATCGTAATCGTAATAAAATATGGAAAGCAGCAGTGATAGTGTTATTTTACATGGTTGCCGAAAAAATATTGTACGCAACACGCCCGAAAATGGTTTTCCGGACTTGTTACGTAAATTACTATTCTCTATTTCAGTATTGTAATGAGTTCATTACAGTTCTAAAAACAGTACTGTAATGAACTCATTACAGCATTGTTTTCAGTTATATTTTTTGTTTTGTGGTTGTCTACACAGACTTCCAATCCTATAAAAATTCAACACACGTCAAATTGTCAATATAATATAATGTGGATTTAGTGTAATGATTTGCGATATTATATTAGCAATTTCTCTTAAATCGATTTCGTCAGACATAATTCATGAGTTTCATGCGTCATTATGAATTATTTCAAAATTCGAAACGTACGATTTAAATTGAAATTCCGTAATCTGTCAATTTTCGTAACAGTCACACGAACTGTCAACAATACAAAAGTCACTAGGATGTATTATCTGAATTTTTCATTCAATTTCGACAATATTTCACAAAACTCGACTGAAATAGAGGAAATATCTCTAATACTCGTTGCAGAAGGCAATTCCAACACTCATGCGTTCCAAAACTCGCTCCTTCGTCGCTCGTTTTTGAATTTCGCATTCGTGTTGGAATAGGAGCCCATTCTGCAACTTGTTTCAGAATATATTAATATGTGTCTTTGTTTTAAAAATAGACTTCAACCGCGGTAGAGTCTGAATGACACTTATCAAACCATCTCCGAAATAACCCTTGAACAATGCGAGAAAAGTTTATTATTGCGAACAAATTTAAAATTTTGTTGTTCACTACAGAAAAAAGAAATTGAATCTCCGGACAACAAGTAAATAAAATAATTCCCTGAATCCATTGATGGACTCATCAGTTAGGCAAACCAGCCATCTCTGTCTAAGACACTCCCTCCCACACCATCGTGGAGAGGTGACTTTGCTGCAACGCTTCAACACCCTATAAATCCACCGGGGCCAAAGTACAGTGTAGCGCGATACCCATAACGCCATCTCTTGAGCACACAGAGTCACTACATAATAAACGTGGACAATATTTCAATACGAAACGATTTCCTGAAAGATAAGCCGGATAACAAACATCGCTACGAAATTGGGTTCATTCCTAACCAACAAGCAAAACGCCGATATTCCATCATTGTTAACACTCCTCCTTAGACCGATTCAAAACCCTTATCGATGCAAACAATGAACCAAAAGCTAGCCATACCTCATACGTGGGTGTGATAGGATAGGACAGACACCGACATCTACACGCAGAACTGAACGATCATATTTATCCCAGACTTCGATATTATTGAACGACTCCCAACAAGGCTATCAGATCCGTCCGTTCGACATCGAGGGGAAAGACATTGATGAAATTGTTGGACACGACATAAAAATGTCACTTGTATGTAAATGAACATCACTCGAAAACGCATATATTACTCGCTGCGTGGGAGTGTCTAGCAATATATTCAACGGCATCGCATTATAATGGATTATATGTCTTTCTATTGTTGAACAAAACTGTCATTTGCTATTTAAATCGTATTAAGCAGGGGACAATTGATTCGTTTATGCTCATGTGTGGCCGTAAAAAATATCCATTTCGAAGTTTATATATCGCATGTTGGTACAGCGTTATTGATGCTGGGTCCTGATAATGGTATGAGTAACGATCTGGGCGTCCAATAGAAGACACAATGCTCAATTTCGATCACGTTAATATGTCGGAAGGTTAGACGACGATCTAATTGTGATGTCTGGACAAGATTGATTGATTCAGATCTCTTCAATTAATTTTGAATAGTTAGGTATAGTCGCCTGGATGCCATAATATAGATTTTATATCATCAACGATTCGTATGACTACTGGTCAGGAGCTTTAAAGCTCTCGATCTTTTATGCGCCTATGACGCCCTAAGAAAAAACAGACATGTATACATATATGTGTCTTTGTTTTCAAAATACACTGCGCAAAAAAATTAACGCATATTATGGAAATCTCAAATTTATTCTACAACTGAAGGTGTTCTCAATAATAATTATTTTTATCGGAATTATGGATGCATATATTATCCACTTTCAACGTTTTTCTTCAATACAGATGTTTTTTCCCAGCAGGAATAAAAAAAGATGAGATTATCAGATTTTGAATGTATTGGCTTCATTCTGAAATCAGTTGTTCTCGATCAATTCTAGTGATCAATAGTTTTTCTTCCGTTTGATTTTCTAAACTCGATCGCTATGCAACGCGAAACACGCAATTTGACCCAAGAGGAATGTGCCCAAGCAATAGTTTTGCGAGAAGAAGGGTGGACATACACAAGAATTGCAGAAAGGTTTGGAGTTTCCCAAACAAGTGCGTCCAGAATGTTGCAGCGATTCAGGGAGACAGGTATGAATGTCCGAAGACCAGGACAGGGTAGACCACGGGTAACAATTGCCATTCAAGAACGTTACTTGAGAGTAACAAGGGTTTGCAACCGCTCGCCTCCTTCAAAATCAGCTTGAGCAAACTTATGGGGTGCAAATTAGCACTCAAACAATAAGAAATCGCCTCAGAGAATCATAGAAGGGCGCGTTTGGATTTTGCGAGAGAGCATATCCATTGGGAAGAGGCTGATTGGGAAATAGTTCTCTTCACAGATGAGTCTAGATTCTGCCTCTACCATTGTGATCGGCGTTCCCTTGTATACAGACGTCCACATGAAGGATATGCTCAGTGCACTCTTTCACAATCAGCCTCTTCCCAATGAATATGCTCTCTCGCAAAATCCAAACGCGCCCTTGGCCAGGCAGAGTAACTACACAATGTTCATTGTCTTCCAGAAAAGTATCGCTTTCACTACTAAATAGAATATGTTCTATTGCGTCGAAACAGCCTGTGCATCGTACCTTGGCTATCAGCACGGCGTAATCCCCGTGTATAATAGGAGTAATAATGTCCTACCACATAATGAACGCACCAGACCAGAGGCACATCACGCAGCCACCAATCAAGCAGCCGCTAGAATAACAGGTCAAAATATTATTCAAACATACGCGGCTATCGTCCAGTTGACTTTTCATCGTTATCAGAGGCCGCTGTAATTACGAATAAGGAGCAGTCTTGAAAATAGATGATAGAGTGGCCGTCTGGCACTGGCAATTTAAACCAGCGTACGTGATACTAATAAAGAATCAATCACAGCAGCTACTGTGACTCCTCTCGTAGCAGTCGTTATGAATCAATTATTTGATCCAGTTACGTCCACTCTGCCTCGTTATTTTCTAGCGCGGCATTGTCGCTCATTTTCGGTTTTTTTCGTGGTTTGGTATGTGGTCGGGGATTCCAGGGGCTGCTTTGTGATTTTTAACAGTTTCTGGTATTTCTTTGACAGGCTTGCCGGTTTTTCTTTGCTTTCATCACAAGACCTATGAATTTTGCAGCATTTTCCAATAGGAAGTTTCATTTTGAATAGCCCGCTATCAGAACAGCTGTCACTTTTGAAGCTGTCATTTTTTGACATTTGACAAGTAAAAAGAACGCCACTATAAAAGGCTAATTGAAAAATGCTTGGTTGATCATTGTGAAACAAATTTTCTTTGGCAAAATTCTATTTTATTATTCAACAAAGTTACCTTCGAGGGCGATACACCGATTATAGCGATCTTCCAACTTTTCGATACCATTTTTGTAGTACGATTTGTCTTTCGCTTCAAAATAGGCCTTAGTTTCGGCGATTACTTATTCTTTGGCGCTTAAATTCTTTCCAGTGAGCATTCTTTTGAAGTCTGAGAACAGGAAAATGTCGCTAGGGGCCAAATCTGATGAATATGGTGGATGCAGAAGCAATTCGAAGCCCAATTCATGCAATTTTTCTATTTTTTTAATTGATTTGTGACACGCCGCATAGTCTTGATGAAACAGTAACGATTCAAAACCAATAATTTGCAATATTTGGGAAATTTCCAATTTGAAATTATTGCATGAAATATTTTATGTGGGTAATTACCCCCATTACCCCCCCCCCCCCGTAAATCCGCCCTTGATTTTGATCATCCCAAGCGCAGAAAATCATGGACATATCCCGGCCATGCTTCCACGTCGTCGGCCAAGCCGATTATTCACGGTTCCAAGGTCATGCTCAGTATTAGGTGTAACCAGCTCGGCGTTGTGTATAATGAGTTGTTAAAACTGTATGAAACAATCACAGGCGATCGTTATCGAACGCAATTAATGCGTTTGAGTTAAGCATTGAATGACAAACGTTACGCAAAACGAGAGACATGATAAAGTGATTTTACACCATGACAATGCTCGATCCCATGTTGCGAAAGTAGTCAAGACATACTTTGAAAGGTTGAAATGTCCTACCTCACCCGCCGTGTTCTCCAGACGTTGCTCCCTCAGACTATCACTTTTTTCTATCAATGGCACACTTTACAGAAAAAAATTGGGTTAATCTCTCATTATGGGATGAGTCGAAATGTAATACGAAAATTACAGAATATTGTGCTGAATTATTTCCCTCACAAGAAGAAGCCTTCTAAACTCTTGAAGAATTTCCAGATATCCCTCGTGTCTTCTTGAGTTAAACCTGGATATCTCAACTTTATTGATATGTTTACACGTCATGAAGAAAGTGCTTGGTCTAGTTCCAATAAAACAAATGTATTGTTGCCTTCAATTCAGATCTAACGAAGACAATCTGACTTATGTCAGGTTTTAGTGGGAGTAGCTGTTATTTTCGGTACGAGTTATTTCCGAAATATGCTATTTGCTAGGTAAAAGATGAGCGCTTTCAATGCAAGTGTTTATGACAGCCATGAATCATTGGAAAATAATTGTCGGAGGTGTCAAACATGCCAAGAAATGTGAAGTATTCAGTTTTCAGAAAGTTCTATTCTTAGAAATACTGGATAATATGTTGTTGAGTTGTCAATTGGTTACGATTAAACAAAAAGAACAAAGGATATCTATTTTGATCTGATTCTTGTCAGTGGGACTGTTGAGGATCATAAATCGTTTGAGAGGAATTGATTTTTCTATGACGTACGCTTTGGAGAAAGATTTTCGGAATGAGATGAGCAGAATAGCGTTTGGAAAAATCGATAAAAATGAGAAAAGCACTGAGATATCAAGTTAGGAACATTTAATCCCTTGTTCATAATCATCATGTATCAAATGCTATTGAATTTGCGTCAGTGATTTCCTAATTTTGTTTTCGAAATTCTGCTTGAATTTGTTGTCATATCAAACAACAAATTTCGTCACAAAAAAACGCATATTCTATAAGCTATGCTGATTTAGAATGTCAAGGTGTTTTTGTGCGACCAATTTTCTTCTGGATCTAATTCAATTATTGTCTTGAAGAGATTGTCGTAATAAAACACCTTATTATGATATTCTATGATTAGACATCACCCTCTAAGGCGTTTTTTCGCGACAAACTTTCCGTTGTGAAAACAACGCCAAGGCGCATATGTACAAAGACATATCATAGAGAAGACTTTAAGACGCTCTTTTTTAAGAATTTTTCTTCTGGATATTCTTTCACATTTCGACGTCTTGTGATTTGAGAGAAGAATCATCACCAAAAAAGATATCATATTTGTATGCATTTTTTGTTTTTCTAAGATCTATTGCTTTCCCATCATTCATATTCTGTTGTGAACAATAAAATAAAACATGACTTATAGTCATAATCTAGAAAGCTCAAAAGTGCAAAAAGTAACTAACGGGTGTTTTTTTTTTCGAGGTATATTACTTTAAGTTGGCATTACTGTTCAAGATGGCGACCGATTTAACAGCTGTCAAATGATTTATTCTCAGTTTGGTTTGGCAATTTATCATGAATAGACTCACGCCTGAACAATGCTTGCAAATACTGCAATTTCATTTCGAAAATAATGGTTCTGTGCGGAATACGTATCGCGCACTACGTCCATTTTATTCTGTTTAGCGATGAAGCGCACTTCTGGTTGAATGGCTACGTCAACAAACAAAACTGCCGCATTTGGAGTGAAGCTAATCCTCAAGTGTATGTCGAAACACCGTTACATCCAGAAAAACTGACTCTTTGGTGCGCTTTATGGGCTGGTGGAATCATTGGTCCGTACTTCTCCAAATACGATGATGGCCAGAACGTTACAGTCAATGGTGATCGGTATAGAGCCATGATTACTAACTTTTTCATTCCTGAATTGAACAACCATGATGTCAAGGAGCTGTGGTTCCAACAAGACGGCGCAACATGTCACACAGCTCGTGCCACAATCGATTTATTGAAAGACACGTTTGGTGACCGCCTAATTTCATATTTTGGACCTGTGAATTGGCCTCCAAGATCTTGTGATTTAACACCGCTAGACTTCTTTCTGTAGGGCTATGTAAAGTCATTGGTCTATGCGGATAAGCCACAAACCCTTGACTATTCGGAAGACAACATTCGCCATGTTATTGCTGATATACGGCCACAAATGTTGGAAAAAGTAATCGAAAATTGGACGTCCAGATTGGACTACATCCGAGCCAGCCGTGGCGGTCATATGCCAGAAATCATATTATAAATGTTATGTCACAAGATTATCTTGCGGATTAATAAAATTCATGTCAATCGAATAATCCATCGTTGTTTTATTGCAATTTAAAGTTCTATAGCTCTGAAAAAAACACCCTTTAGATGGAAGTTTTCGATAGCCAAGTGCGTTGGAACAATTATGGTTGAGATGAGTACTTCTTCATACTTAGAGAAATATAGACAACAAATAATGTGCCTGTGACGTGAAGGAACTAAAAGAGTACCTACCAACAGCCTATGGAGACTCCTAGAACCGGTCCTGCCCATCCCAAATGCCCCAGATGAAGGCAGTACCAGTTAGGTAGAGAGAACTTTTCCACAGAGTTGAATCATAATTTTGCGGGATGTCACATTTTCCTATCTATGTAAATAGGAATCGTCCGGCAAAAAGTTCCTATATCTGAGGCATTCCGAAGAGGCGTGTATAAATTACATCCAACTATTTATTAATGAACTTATAGAGCTCATAAATGCGCATATTTCATAGGTATCGCCGATTCATTTTTATTTTTTCGCTGCTGACTTTCTCGGTGGCTGCGGAGAGAAATTGAGACTGTTTTGTGGTGATTTGTCGAGTTTTACGCACGATGACTTTCTCCTTTTGAAGATATCGTAATACAGAATGTTCCATATTAACTGCTCTCTGACGTATCATGTCAAACTTGAAGAAAGCACTGTTGGTAAGCCAAGAGCTTTTAAGAGCTTCGCAGTGCTTCCTTGTCACCCTTTTGGATTCCATATAACTGTATATAATTTGTGAATGCATGACGAGCACTCATAAACTTAAAAGTATTTTCTATAGTTATATCAACGAGATATGTTGCAAAAAACTTGGCATTGTTATTCTTTATATCCACGGAAAATTTTAATTCTATTCAATTTTTATCACTTGGCTCTTTGACTGTTTAAAAAAACGTCTGAAAGTCCTAGCATATCCAGACGGAAAATTCATTGAAAAAAAATGCCTTAAAGTTCTATAATACTTCTTTGTATATCAAGGACTTAGAGTAGTAAACATAGATAGAGGGAGCATATGTCATTTTCAGTAAGCAAATTTTGACCCAACATGAACTATCAATTTCAACATGAAGCGCGCGAAAATGGAAACATATCAGTGATACTATATTTCACTCAATTTGCAAGTTTCTCCACAAAGAACGCACTTCTTTAGTCCCATAGTGAATCAACGTTTCATATCAACTCAAAATATATTGAAATAAATACCTAAATATATCAGAAATTCAGAAAACAGACTTCAAGAGCGCCAAACGACGTGAAACAATCGATGACACTATGAGAGCAAAAGTTGCCAAAACTTGGATTTCAGCAGGCACATACAGAAAATAATGAATATTCTGCTTATTATAAATTTGACAATTCGGAAAAATATCGGATTCCAAATATTCAAAGTTGCATATTTAATGGGGAATCACTCAAATAAATATATTTCATTCAATATAATATACATTCATAACGATATAGTAAAATTGTGGATTTGAAAATATATCACAATCAGACAACGTAATCTAACCATCTCGGGGACTTGCATACACTCCCTCTATATATGTTTATCACTCTATGATAAAAGCTAACTCTCAAAGTTGAACATTGTCACATTCCAAAGGAAAGTTCGTCGCGGAAAAACACCTTAGACATTTGTGCCGAATCATAGAATATCATCATAAGGCGTTTTATTACGACAAACTCTGCAATTGTCATATCACCTAGGCGTTTCTTTGCGACGGACTTTTGTGTTCGATGTGACAACCTCATTGAACACTGGAGCATTCTTTTGATGACTGCAAAAGACTACTTATTACTGGGGGGAAGATCTGGAGAATAAGCTGGTTGGTCGAGCAATTGATGTTTCGATGTTTTCTAGAATTAGGGCGACCAAAGCGTTTAGCATCATAAGTGGTTCTTCATCCACAAATAAAAACACCAATTTTTAACCAATGTTGTCGAAGAAATTAAATATGAATAACATTCAGCAAGCATTTGTTTGAAGCATGGTTCCATCGATGAAAAATAGGAAGTGTGATCTGTACGCCAAACCCGATACTTATTGAGTGACGTGTAAGTTTCCAAACATAAAAGAAAACAAATTACATCCAATATGACGGAGCCCTGTTCCCTAGAACCAGATCGCAAAAAGATCCGTTTTCTCCATCCTCGATTTCTACGTATTCTAGAAAGCAACGAACCAAACAGACCGGCAGGAATGCCACAGTCAAATTCCTGCTGGAATACCATACCGCAGAAGCGTAATTATTTACCCATAAAGAAAATATATTGCGCTCTGGCTTTACGTCCACTATTCTTCAATTCTCGTGCCTTAGAGAGATATACTGAAATCGGTACGAATGAACCGCTTCTATACAATTTTTTTTTACAAATCGCCTCTCTAATGAGGCACCCCACCAGCGAGGGAGAGACATATCGCCAGGCTGCATCATTTCGAAATTTATACGTGCGAATATAAAATCGTGAAGTAGGAATCTAGATCGTCTTGGGCGATACGAAGTGGACGTATTTCTTATTGAATGTTGGGATAAATCATAGGAGATCTTTGATATCGGTTGGAGGCTTGATTGTGGCCGAGTTTTGTGCTTCGTTATGGCTAACGCGAGAAATAGTCCAGCTGTGTCAGGTTACGTGGTGAGGGCGGCCAATAGGGTTTGGGTTTTTGGAAAAAAAAATTTTTCATGGGCACTAGAAGCGTTTTTTGCTTGGATATTAACAGCCGTCCGACCATTAGTTTGTGATATATTGCGTTGTGAGTGTATCTCCTTTTATCATTTGAAAAAAGATGGAAAAATAGAATTTCGTGTGCTCATAAAATACTGCTTTTTGAAGGGAAAAAATACAGTTGAAGCGAAATTTTGGCTTGGTGAAATTCAAAATGAACCCATTTTTCGTCTCCATTTCCAATGCGATGCAGAAATCCCTTCCGCCTTTGCCTTGAAAGCAGCTGTTCACAAGCAAACAAACGCCGCTCAACGTTTCTCGTCTTCAACTCAATTTCCTTGTTTCTGAATCATTCCCATGACTTTCAGACGTGTTGAAATGGCTTGTTGCGTCACTCCCACTGATCCTGCCAATTATTGTTGCGTTTGACACGAGTTTTGATCAAGTACTGCCTCCAATTGTATATTTAGAAAATCTCCTCTATTCCACCGCCGTCTTCGACGTCGAAATAACCGTTCTTGAATCGTTGAAACCACTCTCGACATGTTCGGCCTCACCATAGGTATTTGAGAGCATTTGATGAGCCTTAGCCGCAGATTTTTCATATATTAAAGCAGAAACTTAAAACCTCAAATGACGAGTATTTGGCTCGTAAGCTGACATGTTTAATCGAGAATAATGGAGTCGTGGGAAGTCATTGTACAAATTTCGGTCATCTGTTCGCCCCTCGCCTATTGCTCACTCGAACACGACATAATTGTAGAATGAATAAAATCAGTAAAAGAAACAAATCCTCTGTATTTTCCCGCTGAAAAAGATCCGATATCAGGAAAAAAACCGAACGATCATCAATCCAGATTAAAAATTCACAAATCCTGAAAACAATCCCTTCAAGCACAAGAAGACTAGCTCGATCACGAAATCCCCGAGGTGACAATCGAGCCAAAAAGAAAGTGCATCAGTTACACTGATGTCTGGCGAAGTTTTCATATCTGGACCTCCAGGCTATGGAACTTAATAAGGTGAAATTTACCGCGTATTTAATATTTTCGAGAATGTTTACATTCTCCAAGGCATAATGAGTCTACCTTAAAGGTTGAATCAATAAATAATTCGTCGTAAGCTAAGTATACTTGATACGGTTATATGAATTATCTACTTTGTCAGTGGGATGAACGATCGTATTTTGACATTTATCACGATTTTTCCGTCTGCGTTATTGAATTTCACCCAGGGGATACGCATGTGGGTGATTTGTGGTTAGGTTAGGATTGCGGTTGTAAATAATTTGGATTTTTAACTGACGACAGTGATATAGAACAGGAAATTTCTGTGCGTACATCAACATCGTTGATTGATTGATACTGATTTCAATAAATAATATGCTGCCGGCAGGTATAATCGCCTACCGCTGGTATTTTGTTGATATTTATTCATTCACTTTATGAATGATAGTAATATTGTGAATTAAAACAGGAATATTGCTTCCGAGTCTACCAGAGGTAGAATTTTCAGTCTGAGATTTGGAATTTTTTTCCGAATGACTTTGGTTTCGTGCTTATCTGTCGATCTGTGTGTTGTCATATCCTTGTAACAACTATTAGGAGTACAACTTTGCTTCCACCGTTTTGCAATAGAATGCTGTAGCGGTAAGTGGTAGTCGAAATATACAGGGTGTTTCAAAATAAGTCGGTACCACTGCTAACTCCGTTATTATTGATGCTACGATGTCGGTTAAATGGGCAAACTAGTAGCATTTTCAGTGGTCTTCTCGATGAAACACCCTGTATAGATCCTAGATGTCATACCATAAGCTTGGGTATTTGTACATCGCAGTTTAGGAAAAGACCGAGTTCCAAGTTTTGGAAAAAAACCATAAAACTTGAAAATCTATACAAAAATTGTTATATCTCCTAAAATATATGTCACAGACCCCTCAAATACAAACGTTTTTTGAAGATCAAACTCTGATCTATAACATGATGAGATTTCAATTCCGGCATGAAATAACGAGAATATGAGAGCACCCGACGTAAAATCAGTGTTTTTTCCCCATTTCTTAAATTCATCAAGAATTTTTTTGAAAAATTCGAATATTACAGACATTGTGACGAAATCAGTTCGGTTCAGCGAACGAGCGCTCAAAAAGACATTCAATTCAAAAACTTTCCTATTAAAATTACAAACTCAAGAAACCATCAATTAAGATATTGAAAACGTCGGTTATGTGTGAGAATGACCAACATAAAATTCTAAATGAAATTGTTCAAGGACACAACCGCAGATAAAATGTAGTATATCTAAATTTGTGAGGTTTTGTGGTCGGAATTCTTCACGGACACTGATAATCAACAAGTAGCGGAAGTTTTATTGGAAATCTAACCGAATGTTGGGAATTTCATAATATATCTGTGAACATAAGTCGAAAAACTTTTCTGTAATATTACCTACCAACTATGAATAACAATTAATGATTTAATTCTCAAAATAATGGTTGATATTATATTAAAAAAGTACTTAAACAGAACCAATAATAGGATATATTAAATGGATTCGGTCTTACAGAATAAAAAAAACAAAATAATTTTCTCAAATAGAAATTATTTCGTTTAATTTTATTCAATTGAACATACGTATTTAAAATTTGTTCATCCTGATTCGAAATAGTATATTGTGCAACAAATGGGGAAAGTCCAACTTTTCTCGTGAGTGTGGAAAAGGACTTTCTCCACATGTTACACACTATACTTTTCCTACAACTGCACAAATTTCAATAATTCAAGTAATGGACTCGATTCAAATCAAAATGGCCTTCGTTGACAGTATGTGCTAATTTATTGCGTTTCCATAGAAACGACTCAAAACCCGAATTTCATTGGTCTACCAAGCAAGGTGTGGATGAGAAATAAAATTTCCCACAGTGTGAGCAATACATAGTTTTCAAATTGAGTAAGCTATGAAGAATACGCTACTTTTCATAGCAGTTGTAGGAAAACAAATTGTCCACGATTGCCTTGAAGCTTTTACAAAACTCGCCGATATGCAAATAATAAAACTTTATTGATATAACTGAATGAATTTTTATAACTCCTTCCGCTACAAATCTTTCTCATCTCAAAATGAATAATCACAGATCACAATCTCACGGTATACGCAATCAGAGAAACGATTCCTCCGAGCAGAACCACAGAGCAGGTGAACGTCAAAGTTTTGATTGAAAAATATCGACCATAAAATTTTTACGACTACGCAGCCTACTCCGATATGTGGAGCAGTAAGATGGACATAATTATATCAATCTATAAACGTAACCATTGACCATTCGGATTGTATGTAAATAATCTGGATGTATACATAAATGGTTGCTATTATCATTTGTCATTTTTGTATCGTTCGAGCATCAAGCGGACAAAGGTGCCAGTCGTAAAAATTTTACGATTATTTCATCTGGATAATGAACCTTTAGAATACCACTATCATCTTCTATGGTGAGCGGTACGATTTTTCGGTGTTTGATTATGTTTATGCTAATGTTGGTATTATTGTGGGTAATTGGATACGTGCGGTGAAGTGAAGCAGCTTGAGGCTTCATAATTTAAGGAAATTGCTTTTATTTTAATGAATTGGGAAAAAAATTATGTAACTGAAACTATACTTCTTTCAGGAAATTTGTAATAAACATAGATAAAGGCGGCATAAGTCATTTTCAGTACCTAAGCAAATTTTGTCCTCAACATGAACTATCAAATTTGACATAAAGCATGTGGAAATGAAAACATATCAGTGATACGATATTTCACTTACTTCGCGAGTTTCTCCGCCAAAAAGCACTTCTTATGTCTCATAGTGAATCAACGTTTCATATTAACTCAAAATATGTTGAAATGAATACCTAAACATATCAGAAATTCAGAAAACAAACTTCTAGCGCTCCAAAAGACGTGAAACAACCGATAACACTAGGAGAGCAAAAGTTGCAAAACCTTGGATTTCAGCAGGTAGATACAGAAAATAATAAATATTCTGCTTATTATAAATTCGACAATTAGGAAAATGATCGGATTCCAAATATTCAAATATGCATATTTAATCGGGAATCACTCAAATGAATATATTTCATTCAATATAATATACATTCATAACGATATAGTAAAATTGTGGATTTAAAAATATATCACAATCCGATAACGTAATCTAAACATGTTGAAGACATGTAAAAATTGCGCATACTCCTCCTATCTATGTTTATTAATCTATGATTCAATCATAGTCTTGCAGGGTTCGTCGTAATAAAACACCTCATTATGATATTCTATGATTCGACATCAACGTCTTAGGCGTTTTTTCGAGACAAAATTTACTTTTGAATGTGACAATTTTCAACTTTGTACAGTGCGTCGCGGTAAAACGCCTTAGCGTTTATATGCAATGACGAATCATAGAGTAAGATCTTTAAGGCGTTTTTTCTCAACGTAACTCAAGACAGGAAGTCTTGAGATGCTATTGCATTTCGACCTTTAGAATGAAAATGATAAATCGGTTATATTATTTGACAGAGAAATCACAATTGAAAATAATTCGGTTGACCAAACCTTTTACGAAGCTTTCTTTAGCTTCTATAGACTCAAAAGCAATTAATGTGTGAATTAAACTACACGCTCAGTAATCAAAACGAAAGACAAAACAAATCCGTTGAAATCGGCGAGAATCAGTTGATAAACATTTATAATTTTATCGTCTTCGTCTCGTGGTGTGAAATTATACGATTCATAACAACAAAGCAATCCATGAATGGCTCCATACTCTCTCGTATTACTAGGATTCAGTTGGGAGTGGGTGTCGGAAGATTTAGAATCCCGCTATCAACAGAAAGTAAATCACACGAAAAGGATGAGGTGCTCGAATGACTTGAACATGATAGTGGAATAACTTGAGAGTGTCAGCGTCTTCAAAGTCAAGGTAACTTGAAACGAGTTAGATAGTCAAATTGGAGAAGATGACTCTGCTCACTGCTGATGCTTGGTGTTTTTTAACGGTATTGTGATAAATATCGCTTTGAAATTACTAAATTATTGAATATTTCTGTCGAACAATTTTTTTAATAACTCTATAATTTCTATTTCGAAATGTTAACTCATGGAAGTTAGAGCACTGAACAATTTCAAGCTTTGTGCTTATTTTTGAGCTTTCAGGAGAGTAAAAAAATCGAAGAAGAGTATGCATCAGCCGTCGAAGGGGCACAATTGAAGTCCAAGATCGACGTCTGAGACTTATGGCCATTAGAGACCGTTTTGCGACAACTCGATCTTTGTCTGATGAGTGGTTAGGAAAACAAGGCCATCCTGTAACTGTACAAACGGTTTACCGCCGGATAAGGTCTTTTAGACTGCAGCATCATCGACACCATCTTGTGTTACCTCTGACGGTTGAGCATCGCCGGCAACAATTATAGTGGTGCAGAGAACGTCAACATTAGAATGTGGAATGGTATCAGGTCGTCTTTTCTGATGAATCTCGATTCATCTTGGGTGCACATGATGGCCGAAGAAGGGTTAGACGACGTCGGGGAGAAAAACATGGACCTCAGTTTGATGTTGAGCGTCTTGTAGACCGAACAGTAGGCGTTAAAGTATGGGGTGCTATTGCACATGCAAGTAGGTCACCTTTAGTCTTATTTCGAAGTAACATGACAGCGGTGCGTTACTTTCAAGAAATAGTGGAGCCATATGTTTTCTCTTAACTCAACCGGTTCGAGAATTCAATATTTCAGCAAGATAATACCCGACCTCATGTTGTCAGAGTTAGTTAAAACTTTTTCGAAGCAACCCATGTGAATCTTTTGCCACAGCATTCGAGATACGAACTACTTTTGAAAATTATAGTGTTCACGGTCATTCTTGAATTTAAGTCATCAGTGACTCGAATGGTTGAATGGCTACGTCAACAAACAAAACTGCCGCATTTGGAGTGAAGCTAATCCTCAATTGTATGTCGAAACACCGTTACATCCAAAAAACTGACTGTTTGGTGCGCTTTATGGGCTGGTGGAATCATTGGTCCGTACTTCTTTAAAAACGATGATGGCCAGAACGTTACAGTCAATGGTGATCGGTATAGAGCCATGATTACTAATTTTTTCATTCATGAATTGAACAGCCATGATGTCCAGGAGCTGTGGTTCCTACAAGACGGCGCAACATGTCACACAGCTCGTGCCACAATCGATTTATTGAAAGACACGTTTGGTGAGGTGACCGCCTAATTTCACGTTTGGGACCTGTGAATTGGCCTCCAAGATCTTGTGATTTAACACCGCTAGACTACTTTCTGTGGGGCTATGTAAAGTCATTGGTCTATGCGGATAAGCCACAAACCCTTGACCATTTGGAAGACAACATTCGCCGTGTTATAGCCGATATACGGCCACAAATGTTGGAAAAAGTCATCGAAAATTGGACGTCCAGATTGGACTACATCCGAGCCAGCCGTGGCGGTCATATGCCAGAAATCATATTTAAAATGTAATGCCACAAGATTATCTTGCGGATAAATAAAATTCATGTCAATCGAATAATCCATCGTTGTTTTATTGCAATTTAAAGTTCTATGACACCCTTTACAAAAAAATGGAGACATTGTGATGAATTTACGGAAAGATATGTTTGGAAAAAACAACCAGCTCTCAAAAAATTACTAATTTCACAATTCAGCCAGATATTCGCGCGATTCGACCGGCTGTACGCCGTTATCGAGGCAGGCCTCGATTTTATGAGCCATTCTCCCCGTCTGTGCATGTTTCCTGAACAGATCCGAGTGCGATATCGAAAATATCGTAATTTCCCTCCACTCGTCCAGAAACAATGATCAAGATCCCGTCTATCGTCGTATTTCGCTAGATTTTCTCCTGCGCCGCCTTCTAATCGAGACAGAGACTGGAATTTATTCGCTTATATCAACGAACGATAATCGCAGATCTAACTTATTGCGTGCTTAAAGACTTTGATCGGCCAGGATTCGAACCATCGATGCTGGAAGTTCTTTTCTATGTTGATGAAGTGGTTTTTCCATTATTTTTCATTGCACGTTGTATACAAGGTCCTTCGACCTGGCCTATCCAACCTTCGTATGGCTATCTATTTTAGTTTGTAGTCTCGGAGTTTAAGCAGTCTATGGTCCATCAGCTGATGAGCGAGAAACCTCTGAAGAATTTCAGGTCATCAAAGGCTTCAGTATTATACTGGGTTATACGGATTTCATATACCTATTTCAATGACATATGTCAGAACAGAACTGTCATTTGAAGCGTCATATGTTTAAGGTTAGCCATTTAACAATGGAATCGTTCATCTACTGCTGAACCTCTGAAAATGGTGAAAACTAAAATAAAGATTTTATAGTTAGTAAGTTTTGTACATTACGGGTAGATTATGGTCGACCTAATCATCCATCTGAGCGTACAATTCGTGAGATACTTAGGGATTCATCGAGCCAATTAGCTTGACATTTTAACCAACGACTTGACTTGAAAACCAAGCTACTTGAGCTTGACTTGATTTTATATATTTTTTTGCTTGGCTTGATATCAAGCTACTTGATATTACTTGAGCTTGATATGTTCGCGTCGCACGGTATATATTTCTGCAATCTCGTGAGCGCTTAGACTACATAAGTGGATTCCTCGAGCGCCGAGAGACTGAAGCATTCGCCAGTGTGACTTTATTAGTAGTTTTCTCAAATTTCTATGAAATCTATTGGTAGATTTAAGTAGTTTCAGAAATATCTTTCCAAACTTAGTCAAAATGGCCAAGGATTTGTTATCAACGCCAACATCTTCAGTTCCTGTCAAAAGACAATTTTCCAGAGCTGCTCTTACAGTTAGAAAAACCCGCAATAGGTTGGGTGACAAATGTATAAGATGCCTCATGTGTCTCAGATCCTGGATGGAAAATTATGAAATCAAACAAAGTCTGGAGGTTTCTCAGAGAACATAACACCCACAACAAGTCACTGTATGGTGAACAATTTGATTAGGTGGAGTGGTTAGCCCGTTCTTCTTCGAAAATTGAGAATGTGTCACTCAAACCGTCATTTCTCATGGTTATAACCAAATGCTTACCAATTTTTTTGACCTGAAACTAATGACATGAAACTGGAAGAACAAGCTAACCAGCATGAAAGTTCCCTAGAATGACGTCCTCATGGTAGAAGATCAACTTGTGGTTATTGAATATTTTAGCATTGCTCCTGAGTTTCACCATCATACTGTAGCTATCAGTGGAAATGTAGTAGGCAATGACTCCTACATTTAGCAAGATCAGATCTCCAGAAGATGATGTAAGACCAATGTTTTCCACCGTTCGCCTTAAGCTTGGGAATTTCATAGACCATCAGCCACAGCGTAAAGTTCCTAGTACATATTATTTTCGAAAGCTATTATCACACGGCACTTCCATTAGCATATTCAAGAGGCACTCTCCTCCTCCACCTCTATAATATAATCGACTGTGGCCTGGATCCGGCCAAAACTATATATTTAACTCCCAAAATACGGCAATCAAAAGTGTAACAGTTGTTAATTAACACTGGAATCCAGTAAGACTCTCATTAAATGTTCCATTATTATCGAAATTAGTGATCACCGTTGCCTCGAGTGTTCAAAGCTACGACCACCGTTACCTCACCACAACGTTGTAATTATAGTCTGTTCTATGGTGCGTCGAAGTCGGTGCGCCAAGCAGCGATCCCTCGATAATTAACAACCATTACATCAGTTTAGAACTATTTAAATTTATTTGGGAGGCGTAGCCAGGGCCCCTTCTGCGTTTCGATATTTGGTTTGAGCTATCGATTCTTCTTGAGGTAGATGGTATCGGTAAGGAAGAAAACTGTACCGTGTGAAAGAAAATGTGCTTCTGTAGGCTGCTGGTTTTTATCTTGCCGAATCGTACAAGGTCGTATATTCGATTGGGAAAGAGTTGTGAGTTATTAATTAAAGTTGTGTCCGACTGAAATTGTAATTGATCGAGAATTTCGGTAGGAATGGTAGATTGTGATCGGTAGCGCGAATAGAGTAATAAATTTGGAGCAGTTATGCGGAGATTCGTTGCGAAACTGAATTAATAGCTATTTTTTTATCATGCTGTATCATAATCTTTGATTGTGATAACTTTAATAGGTCCAACTTTTCATTTTCTTCTGTTTCGTTTCTGCCTGATTCAAGTGAGTTCTTATGAGAGTTTATAAGAAAATATGGGGAATACCTAGCTGAACTCTTCATTTCTCATTTGGTCGTCAAAGCTAGTATATATGAGGCCAATTGAAAAGACCACGGTCTGATTCACAGATGACGATGCTAGTATTAAATGCATGATTTCTAGTTAGTACCAACCTTCAAACGATACGTGTCAAAATTTGAAAGCAGTCCAACCATTAGTTTGTGAGATACTGCGTTGTGAGTGTAGCTACTTTTGTTATTTGGAAAAAGGTGGAAAAAAAGAATTTCGTATGCTGATAAAATATTGATTTTTGAAGGGAAAAATACAGTTGAAGTTGAATCTTGGCTTGATGAAGAGTTTCACAGGTCTGCACCAGGAAAATCAACCATCATTGATTGGTATGGTAAGTTTAAATGTGGTGATATGAGCACCGAAGACGGCGAACGCAGTGGACACCCAAAAGATGCTGCCACCGACGAAAAATAAAAAAAAATCACAAAATAATTTTGAATGATAGTAAAGTGAAGTTGATCGAGATAGCAGACATTGTGAAGATATCATCTGAACGTGTACATCATATCATTCATGAATATTTGTACATGAGAAAGCTGTATGCAAAATGGATGCCGCGCGAGCTCTCAATCGATCAAAAGCAACAACGTGTTAATGATTCTGAGCAGTGTTTGAAGCTGTTCGAGTGCAATAAACCTGAATTTTTGCGTCGATATGTGACAATGGATGAAACATGGCTCCATCATTTCACTCCGGAGTCCAATCGATAGTCAGCTGAGTGGACTGCACACGATGAACCGAATCCAAAGCAGTGAAAACACAACAGTCAGTTGGCAAGGTTATGGCATCAGTATTCTGGGATGCGCAATGTATAATATTCATTGAGTACCTCCAAAAGGCTATACCATCAACACCGATTATTATATAGCGTTATTGGATCGTTTGAAGGATGAAATCGTTTAAAAACGGCCCCATTTGAAAAAAAGGTGCTGTTTCTTCAAGACAATGCGCCATGTCACGAATAAATTGCAAAATTGCATGAATTGGGCTTCGAATTGCTTCTGCATCCATAGTATTAGCCAGATCTGTCTCCTAGCGACTTTTTCTTGTTCTCAGACTTCAAATTCATTCAGCTTTTGCTATTTTATACTTTAATGACACCCCATGTATGTTTGGATGGGTTAAAATATTGTATGCTCGTTGTAGACATTACAAATGCAAATACAAATGCAAATACAAAAGAATGCTCGCTGGAAAGAAATTCAGCGCCAATGAAAAAGTAATCGCCGAAACTGAGGCCTATTCTGAAGCGGAAGACAAATCGTACTACAAAAATGGTATCGAAAAATTATAAGATGGCTATAATCGCTGTATCGCCCTCGAAGGCAACTATGTTGAATAATAAAATCGAATTTTTCCAAAACATTTGTTTTCCTATGGTAGACCGGGGACTTTTCAATTGGCCTGTTATATTCTCGTCGCACATAAAAATACCTATAAAATCGATCCATATCAACACTATTTTTTTTAATTTACGAGTAGTTGGTCAGCTCGATATTTTCCCAGCTATATCGACAATCTGGTCCATTGTTATCACGGTCAACGATCTGCAAGACACACACAAATTGTCTTATGTCATCGGGTGTATACCAACAGAACAGAATTGAATACCGGTTATCGAAAAGGTTTCACTCTAATAACCTCTGCTCAAAATGTTACCGTTTACGATTAGTATCTATTCAAATCGAAAATTGTTATCGAGATTTTTCCCAGAGACCAACAGCGAAGAAGCAATGTAACAATTGGGACCAAACACCGGTGGTCGGGTATGAACATAACAGATCCCACAAGATTGTTCAATACTGATAACTATTTTATAATTACCGATTCATTCATTCCTGAACTTGCTTAATTGCCACTTGTCTTTGAAAAGGCAGCCCTGGGCTGACAAAATCTAGATTGATTTGTTTTCGATCGAAATCGATATTTCGACATTGTCCTCGTTGTTTTGGCTGTTGTAAAAGGTAATGAATATATTGCAAAGGACAAGCTGGTTCCTGATTTCGTGGAATGAGTTTTTTGTCTGATAGTTATCGATAGAAAGTGATGAATTTCTATCTTTTAAGTTTGCAGCAATATAAAGGGTGTTTTTCTAGAGCTATAGAACTTTAAATTGCAATAAAACAACGATGGATTATTCGATTGACATGAATTTTATTTATCCGCAAGATCATCTTGTGGCATTACATTTTGAATATGATTTCTGGCATATGACCTCCACGGCTGGCTCGGATGTAGTCCATTCTGGACGTACAATTTTCGATGACTTTTCCAACATTTGTGGCCGTATATCGGCAATAATACGGCGAATGTTGTCTTCCAAATGGTCAAGGGTTTGTGGCTTATCCGCATAGACCAATGACTTTACATAGCCCCACAGAAAGTAGTCACAAGATCTTGGAGGACAATTCACAGGTCCAAAACGTGAAATTAGGCGGTCACCAAACGTGTCTTTCAATAAACCGATTGTGACACGAGCTGTGTGACATATTGCGCCGTCTTGTTGGAACCACAGCTCGTGGACATCATGGTTGTTCCATTCAGGAATGAATTAGTCAGTATTCATGGCTCTATACCGATCACCATTGACTGTAACGTTCTGGCCATCATCGTTTTTGAAGAAGTACGGACCAATGATTCCACCAGCCCATAAAGCGCACCAAACAGTCAGTTTTTCTGGATGTAACGGTGTTTCGACATACACTTGAGGATTAGCTTCACTCCAAATGCGCAGTTTTGTTTGTTGACGTAGCTATTCAACCAGTAGTGCGTTTCATCGCTAAACAAAATAAAATGGACGTAGTGCGCGATACGTATTCCGCACAGAACCATTATTTTCGAAATAAAATTGCACTATTTGCAAGCGTTGTTCAGGCGTGAGTCTATTCATGATGAATTGCTAAACCGAACTGAGAATAAATCACTTGACAGCTGTTAAATCGGTCACCATCTTGAACAGTAATGCCAATTTCCAGAAGTCTATCGCCTCCATCCTTTTTTTTTTTAATTTGCATCAATCAATTGATTGATCAATCAAAGTGCATTCTTCTGAAATTGTAAAATTTCCAAAAACGTGATATTATTTGATGATTTTCGGTAAATTTTCAATAGTTTTTGACCAGATATTCATTTGTATTTTTATTCATTATATTCAAATATCAAATTTTCAAATAGAAAAAAAAAATGGTGAAAAGTCTATAGATTTGAACTTTTGAAAATGTTATTAGAATTATTCATTTGAAAGGTCTTACATAGACATTGTAGCCTGATATTTTCATAGGATTTTTATCTTTTATATATCTAGATATTTAATGTATCTTCTTTTTCTCTGCTGACTTTTCCAATATAATGTAAATGATCTTTATGAAATGAAAACTTATTATTAATATTTTATTGCACTGGACTACTCATTATTAATATTGATTTTGGAAACACTAACAAAACCTTCATTGAAAGTTAATTTTTGCATTTGGGATTGTTTATATGTTGATTATTGATCAAGCTCAAGGTCAAGCTTGAAAATCAGGAGGAATAATCAAAAACGATATTCAAAATTGAATCAAATTTATTTTTCGACCAATAACAAAAATTTATAAAAACGAATTCATGGAATCCTTCAAAATTGGAAATTAAATAGAAAAATTAACAAATTAAATAGTTAAGTAGCTATGTCTTTTGTACATGCATTAAATTATAATCACTTTCCGGGGATGAATAAATAATATACATAAATTAAACACGTTAACAATCATTCATAACGTTCATTGTTAACAGAATGAACACACAACTGTACAATTTAAGAAATAAAGTACGATGAGTATGCTTAACATCAACATATATATATAAAACAATTGTGGCACAACTTTGTCTTTTCGCAGTTGACAAACATTACAAACATGGAACAGGTAACAATTTTTCAATAGAACAACAATAATGTTTCTTGAGAACAAGGTAGGATCTGTGCTTTTGAGAAAATCGACAAAAGTTGGACATTGCGACCCAAATTTTACTTCTAATAATGCCCAGTGTAAAATTGAGCTTCTCAACATGAAGTCAAGAGACAAGACAAGAGTCAATTCGCTTCTTTCCTAACACTTCGTAAAAATTTCATATCAAAAATAGGCAACCTAATTATCATTTCACAAAAATAAATTACAACATAATGTCCAAATATCACAGTATACGTCTTCTTTATAATCTTTTTTTCACAATTTCGCGAGGACCTGGAAGTTACAAAGGTTCTTCCTTATCAAAATCACTTTGTCTATCAATGTCGACTTCATGTCTTAAAATACGGAAGTTGCTTCCATGGACCTACAAATGATCGAGCAGATACAAGTTCTTCCAACAACAGATCGAATTCTATTCCATTTTACAAACCTCCAAATGGTATAAGAAATGACAATTTTACGATTATACACAGCTAACATAGTGTATACAAAAACGATTGTATCCTGGTTGCCACTGGCCATATTTGAACGATAGGTATACATTTGGCACATCACACAAACAGTGCAGGGGATTTGAACACACTGGCCTCGGCAAATGGTCGCTACTTGGAATGATATGAGATCTTGAAGAATCTGCTCTTATAGGGGACGTACGGAACAAGCCACCTTGCCATTCAAATCAAGACTAGACTTTTCGATAAATTCAACAGACACTAATTTTCAACAATCAACAATTCTCGGTTCGGACTTGTTCCATACTACCCCCTCACAAGAAGAAACGCAAGACAACAACAGATATACTCAAGAGTGCTCACTTTTGACAGTTGGCGTTTGAGTGATCGAGTCAGGTTCATAACGCGCGTGAGTACGCATGTGTCTCGTTATCATATCTCTTCTACAAGCTGCGTAAGGACACTGTGGACACTTGTAAGGCTTCTCGCCCGTATGTGTCCTTTGGTGGGTGGACAGATGATCGGATCTGGAGAAAACTTGTCCGCACACGCGACACGTATACGGTTTGATGCCAGTATGCAGTCTCATATGCCTGGTGAGCATGTCACTTCTAGCGAACGACCTCTTGCAGACTTCGCACAGATACGCTTTAGCTGTGGTCTCGCCGGAGCTCTGTCTGCTCTTATGCCTCGACGCCATATGCTTAGCCAAACGGTCGTGTAGACTGAACATTTGGCCACATACTGGACAAACATAGGCGACATCAGATCCTGGAGGCATCTCTTCCACTACCGGTGACACCTCTAGGTTATACCGCGACGCCACTGACTCCTTCGTAGTCGGAGAAGCAACATCTCCCTTAACAACTGGTACTGATACCCCTCCTCTTGGAGGTAGAAAACCAGGAGGCAGCATCTGCAGAGGAGGTGGGATAAAACACTCCAAATTGTTCATCTTGTCCTTGGTCTTCATGGAAAGGTCCAATGGGTACTCCTGCGGTAGACTGGTGTCCAGCTCTAGCGGCCTGTTGTGGAAGCTGGTGGAGATCGTCAACGGATGAGTCGCCGGCAGATTCCTGGTCCTGTCGTTCTTCTCCAGCCAAAACGGGAGATCCGAGTCCGAATGACTTCTCCTCCGGAAGAAATCTGGCAGGTACTTGGAGTGGAGGTAACGTTCGAAGTTGTAGACACCTGGAGGAGCGGGTGACACCGGTGTCAGCGGGGTTATCGGCGAGGCCGGAAAGAAACGATCATAAGGGTGTAGAGGTGAGGCGTGGTGAGCAGCACCTGAGAAACACTGGTAGCAGGGACATGTTGGAGGTCTCTGCAAAGGTGGGCTATCACTGGCTTCTTCTTCTTTAAGTCTCAACGGGCTGAAGCTGATCCTTGGAGATTCTGTGGAGCTGTGCGGAGATTTGTTGCTGGAGCTGGTTGGACTGAAGACATCCTCATCTTCACTGGCATTCGTAGTAGATCCTAACCTCAATTTTTCCGGCACGTCGAACTTGAAGTCATGTTTGGGAGTCTTGGAGTGCACTTGAGCGTCGATACACATCGCAGGGTTCTTGCTGTTGTTGTTGTTGTGCAGATGCTGAACGTTGTTGTTGATATTCTCGACGCCGTTGACGAGCTCTGGGTCAGGGGATTCGCTGCCGCCGCCAGTCAGTTTGTCCAGGACCTGACTCAGCCTCTTGCGTTTCCTCTGTTTGACGAGGGGACGATGACAGTGGACGTTGTGGTTTATCACTAGGGGGTGGTTGTTGTTCGCCTTGTCATGGGTGGCGTTTGTTTCGATAGCAGTCTCGGCCATAGTCATTAGTTCGGGGCGGCAAAGGGCCGCTGAGCCTGGATACTGTCCTGGATTCTTGACGACTGATCACTGGGCATGCTCTGGTGGACCAATTGGGCAAGTGGGTGGCTGTGGTTGGTTAACAGCTGAGTTGTACCTGGAAAGAAAGGAGAAATTATTAATTTATTCGATTATTTTCATTTGGTATGTGAGAATAGATATGATTTTATCGGTTTTCTATATTTCCAGAGAGGTATTAGTTCGCCCAAATTTCTAAAAGTTTAGAATTTTGAGCCTCAAATAATTGAATGAAGAATTCAACGTCAAAATCAATCAATACGTCAGGTATCACTGACATTTCTAAACATGCAAGTATATTTTCTTTTTCGTTTCCTAGTAGATCAAACTTGAGATGAACTAATGAAATACAGCACTGTGAACAGATTATAAGATGGATGACGTTCAAGCTGAAGATATGTATAACAAAAAGAATTTGGTCAATGCTTTAAACTTGGTTTAAAACTGATCAATTCTTACCACCACTTGGATTTTATAATTAGCCTATTGCATTCTTACTACTCTAGCTGCAAGATTCTATCGATTCAAAATAACCTTCTAAACATCAGTAGTAACGTTATGCCTCTATTATCTGACTATGCACTGATTCCCCGAACAGATCCAACGCCATCTGAAGATACCCAACCATGCGTTAACATACTGCATGGTCATTTCTTCTCAATTCCAGGTAGGAGTGTTAACCGACAGAGCAATTCTTCCGAATTCATATCCTTCATCTTAATGAAAGTACACATATGAAGGAGATTCTTCTCCCGACGTACCGCTCCCAAGAACTTTTTTTTTTTTCGTTTTTGCCGCAGAAGACTCAATTAAGTCATACCTGATTAGTCGATCGGTCGGTTATATTAAGTAATTTGGTGGGTTAATTATGAAAATAATTACATTGTGAACATGCCGCGGACGAATGTATGACATGTGGATTCTACGAAAAAGAACCAAGCTCTGAATCCGACTTAATTACTCTCAATTTCAGTTGTTTCGACCGGAGGAGCGGAGGTTGCTTTGATTCAGTCTCGTGAGAATGTATACAGGATGAGTCTTTCACCTTTACAGTTCCTCGCGTGGTCGTATTCTTGTTTTGCCTGATCACGCATCGAAGAGATTTCGGAACTCGAAAATAATTGTTTGAATCAGCTCTCTCTCTCTCTTATTGTAATATAAAGGAACTTAAGACAAATAGTATTAGAGATTCCTCTACTATGATAATAAATAATTGAAATTAAATCTCAATTAATCTACACAGTGAAATTCCATGGAAACAGAAATGACGTGATACCTACTATCAATCCAATTTCGTAGAGAGCACGAAAAAATTATATAGCAATAATAATGGGTTCGAAATTATTATTCACATTTGCCGTTTCGATGTACCTATGATATTATATGTCAGCATCAAAAAATAGAAGAACACTGCATATAAATTCGTCCATTTCGAATAAAATAGATATTTTCATTGAAAATTACAATTTTCCCCCCTCAGAAAAAGTCCATGCATTTCGAAAGAAATCAGTCCGTTGTCTGAAAGTTATCTTCTGGTTTAGAATGTTATTAGATCAAAAAACTAGATCATTTTTCTCGACTATGAGTTGCTCAGCTCAATTCTTACATAACTCATTTCAACGATTAACATTATATACACGAAATATTTCTGAGATATAAAAAATATCGCAATAACGTAAACATCAGAACTCAATCAGTATAAATTTGTTGACAAAATTGAGCAATTGAGCAGAATATTAAATCCCAATTGAAGAAAGCACCTCATACCTTTGTATGAATGAAATAAGTTCAAATAAGAATTTTTTTTTTGAACACGTCCAGTCCTATTTTTCCCCTAATACCGCCCTGTACGGTTGCAGGCGATAAATATTGGAACGCATCAAAATGAGACGGTGGAGACATGCTATTGCACCTGATGATTGACCTCGATACTGCATGTATGAATGGATGCCGGAGCAGTAAACGTGGAAAGAAAACAAGTCCGGCATTCTTTCTCGATCAACACGCCCGTATAACAATGAGATCCATCCAGCCTCCTCTGTTTTTCGGCGACCTGGGACCCTACCACTAGAATACGATGGCAATTGTTCACGGTTTGAAGTGAGGTTAGTTGAGGTTAAGTCGAAACGCAACCATAGAAAGATGTGGAGGTTTTAATGCATATGGTGAGTCTAGAGTATTCATACTCAATAATTACAAGCTATTAGAAAGCAAACGATAAATTACAAAGCCTGGAGTATTGAACGAAGGAAGCAAGTAACATATTTGACTTTGAATTGATTCTTCCAGACTGAATGTCCTCATGATTGACTTGTCAACGAAATGGGTAACAACTAATAAGCAATTTATAGAGAAATAATTACGTGGAGATGAACATACTTCCGAGCTGGTTATTTCAAGACGAAGAAACACTGGCGAAAAACTTTATATCTCACTGGATGATAACAAGAGCTTAATGAGAACGAGGCAGACGAAACTTCTGGAGCCGAGCCACCAATGCAGCCACGTGGTGCACTGCGGCGGGGGTGGATGCATTGCCGCGAAGTGTTCTCCAGTACAAATTGCCAACACCACAGTGGCGGCTCGTCGGGGCAGGCAGAGGCGACCCAAGAAATCGAACTCGGGTGAAAATGTAAATTTCTACATTTACTGCTTTCCTTATCGTTCCAGAGTTCTAATGAATCTTAGATGACTTCTTCCTCCTCACCACAGAATCTACACTTGTCTGTTTCTGATGAACTCTCATTGGGTACTTCCTGAGGCGGCAATACCTTGTTAGGATGTCAGTGAGCATGTTCTTATTGGGATTCAGGTATTTTTTTGTCTTGCAGTATTAAAGTTGCCTGGAAGATTCCACCAGAATATTTTTTTTTGGTTTCTTTCCACTCTAATAAGTGCAATTCTTTATATCGCAGAAAAATTCCAGGCTAGTAACAGGCGTTCATGCTACCTCTACGTTTTCTTAAATTCTCGAGATTGGCAGCTCAGGGCTCTGTGGCATGACTATCAGAATGGATTGCTATGATAACAAGTCACTCAATAAGTGCAGAGATTGAACGTATTGCGTTCTAACTGCTTGACCACCCAGCTCCTTCTCCAGATCTGGCCCTCAGTGATTTTTGCCTTTTTGCAGACTCAAAAAGAGAGCTTCTTTAAAAAAAAATGGCTCTAATGAAGAAATGATTGTCGAGATTGAAGCCTATTTCGAAAGCAAAGATACTCTTTCTATTGATAGAGTATAGAAGAGTTAAGAGGAGCGTTGGAGTACTCTTGAAGATGATTATCTTGCAAAATAAGTGGAATTTTTTAGAAAAAACGAATTATTGAACTTATCGAGTAAAGTGTT
Source organism: Harmonia axyridis (assembly GCF_914767665.1). Lineage (NCBI taxonomy): Eukaryota > Metazoa > Arthropoda > Insecta > Coleoptera > Coccinellidae > Harmonia > Harmonia axyridis. The sequence continues at coordinate 2,972,657 of NC_059502.1, forward strand.
AGTCTATTTTTAGGTTCCTTCAGGTAATTTTATATCTATTCGATACAACAATCAACCTAAATTCATAACTAGCTCTGATAAATTTATTTCTATATACAGATAGGTATACAGAACGGATAATGAAATTGATGAATGTTGGTGTTACGCCACTGTCGGAAAATGTTGAAAGCGTCTTCCTCGGTTTCCTCTGCACTGCGACGAGGGTCGCCGATGGCAAAGTGCCTCCAGAGTCAGCAGACCGGCCAAAGAAGTTATCCATAATACTAGGCGTTTTTATGCTTGTTCAAGCGCGAAGCTACTGAATTATCATCATGGCGGCTGGAAGGGAAATTTAAGGACTGGAGTTCTTGGAGAACAGTTTGTTTCTTGTCACAGCATCAGCAAAAAAAATTGTATATTTTCATTTTGATAATTTTATAATTTTTTTTTGTTAGAAATTCATTTCGGTGGTTCAATTGTTTTGAAGAATATGAAGCGGGTAAAGTCGTCACAATTATGTTTTTTTTCATTTTTGAACAAATGCTCATTTCCATGTGATATCCTAAACTTATATTGCATGTCAGAAACTCAAAATAAACAAAAATAGCTGTGATTTTTGAGGCCCAAGTGCTAGTGGTGAATTCTTAGAGAATCCTGAAGACAACGTAATTCCTCAATTGATAGTCATCTCTAATTTTAATTTTTTTTTTTGGAGTTTCATGACGTTTTCTCAGGAATTGAAAGAGCTATTCTTTTGAAATTTTATGAGAAAACAGTTAATCTACAGCATTGTTGTTTCAAGTTCAAGAATTCGATTCATGAATTTAGAAGGCTAAACATTAGAATTCAAATTCGAAGAAAGATTCGAACACAATTCAACTTTATATATTTCTACAATGTTTATGACAAATAGACAAAAAACCTTGAACTTTAATTGATTTTAGATGGAGAAATTCTTCGTATATTAGGCCAATTGAAACGTCCCCGATCTGATGCACAGACCGACAAAGATCGACAATCAGCTGAGTGGACTGCACACGATGAACCGAATCCAAAGCGAGGAAAAACGCAACAGTCAGCTGGTAAGGTTATGGCATTAGTATTCATAGATGCGCAAGGTATAATAGTCGTTGATTACCTCCAAAAGGGCCAGACCATCAACAGCGATCATTATATAGCGTTATTGGATCGTTTAAAGGATGAAATTGTTAAGAAACGGACCCATTTGAAGGAGAAAAAGGTGCTGTTTCATCAAGATAATACGCCGTGTCACAAACCAATTAAAACAATGGCAAAATTGCATGAATTGGGCTTCGAATTGCTTCTGCATCCACCGTATTCGCCAGATCTGGCCCCCAGCGACTTTTTCCCGTTCTCATACCTTAAAAGAATGCTCGCTGGAAAGAAATTCAGCGCCAATGAAGAAGTAATCGTCGAAACTGAGGCCTATTTTGAAGCGAAAGACAAATAGTACTATAAAAATGGTATCGAAAAGTTGTAAGATCGCTATAATCGCTGTATCGCCCTCGAAGGCAACTATGTTGAAGAATTAAATCGAATTTTGCCAAACAAATGTGCATTACTATGGTAGATCAGGGACTTTTCAAGAAGCCTGTTATACTGCCAACTGCTCGTTAAAACCGCTCCGAATTTCGCTGGGAATCCTCCTTCAAATCGATCGATAAAACATACTAACGCGGCGTTTAAAAAGCAGCGCGATGAAATGGAAATATCCATTATGTTATACAACTCCTAAAAGTAACGAGCACCTAGCAAAAATATAATTTATACATCAGCCAACACCACTTATTCAAGACGGTACACACATCATCCTGCCTTTTTTTTTCGAAGAGCGTACACACAGCGACCTCTCTCCGGCAAACAACACCACTCTCCTTCGTTATAAATGCCGACATGATATACGGGTGCAAAGAGATGTTTTATTGAGCCACCTTTACACCAGCAACAAATGCCTGGCTCGAAATATTAATCAGTTGTTGAATAATTGATAACTACATCGACACAGCGTCGAGTTGGGCAGAGTGGTGAAGCGTTGCTCGCAAGAAGTCGAGAATGTTACTTGGACAGTCGATTAATTCGACGTCAGATGGGGCTCGGTGCAAACCGTAACTGGCAAGTGCGGCGGGAAAAAGTTTTTCAGTTCGGATCTAAAAATAAGGTCGTACTTGTGTTTTCGCGATTTTGATTTAGATTCATGAGGGATTAGTTTTAATCCATTCCCTTTCTGGAGTAAAATCAATTACTTTTTTCTTGCCAAGAACAAAAAAACATTAAAAACAGTATTATCATTAAACTTCATGACATGTTCCCTGCATACGCATATTGAAACTCCACTCAAATAGAGCCAGGCACATATTAGGTGTACAACTTTGATTCCGTCGTTTTGCAATAGATGACTGTAGCGGTAAGTGGTAGTCGATAAATAAATAGATCGTAGATGTCATACAATAAGCTTAGGAATTTGTTAACATAACGCCATCGAAATATTAGTCGATTTGTGTCTGCGTCATAAAGTTATTCCTGATTAAACATGTCAGCTTACAAGCCAAATTCTCGTCATTTGCGGGAGGATTCAATTTTCTGATTAAGTATGAAGAAATCTGCGGTTGAGCCTTATCGAATGCTCTCAAATACCTATGGTGAGGCCGATATTAGTGAAAGAACGTGCCGAGTGTGGTTTCAATGCTTCAAGAACGGTGATTTTGACGAAGATCAGTATGGCGGTGGAAGAGAAAAGGTTTTCGAAAATGCAGAATTGGGGGCATTACTTGATCAAGACTCGTGTTAAACGCCACAAGATTTGGCAGGATCATTGGGAGAGACGAAACATGTCATTTCAAAACGCCTGAAAGTCATGGGAATGATTAAGAAACAAGAAAATTGGGTGCCGTACGAGTTGAAGTCGAGAGATGTTGAACGGCGTTTGTTTGCTTGTGAACAGCTGTTTGCAAGGCAAAGACGAATGGGATTTCTGCATCGCATTGTGACTGGAGACGAAAAATGGGTTCATTACGATAATCCCTAACGCAGAAAATCATGGAAATATCCCGGCCATGATTCCACGTCGAGGCCAAACCGAATATACAGGGTTCCAAAGTCATGCTCAGTATTTGGCGAGAACAGCTCGACGTAGTGTACTATGAGTTGTTAAAACCGATTGAAACAATAACAGGCGATTGTCCAGACCTATCCTCCAGACGTTGTACCCTCAGACTATCATTTGTTTCGATAAATGGCATACGGCCTGGCTGACCATCACTTCCGGTCTTGTGAAGAAGTAAAAAATTGGATAGATTCGTGGATCGCTTCTAAAGACGGAATTCATACGCTGCCCGAAAGATGGGAGAAAGTAGAGGCCAGCGATGGACAATATTTTGAATTATCAATGTATAACCTGTTTTCACAATAAAGTCTCGAATTTCGGAATAAAAACGGCGAAAGTAAAGTTGTACGCTTATGTATTTCAATATGACTATGGTTTCAATCGATCTGTGAGGAGAATCGTCTTGGTGGAATTGAATTTTCAGCTTTTGCATTTGAACAGTCGACTGGAATCTGGCCGATCCTCAGAGTCAACAGATCAATATTTTTACCAAATGGTAATGATAAATAAGCCTCTAACCCACGGTTTCTGCAAGACTGATCAAATCAACTTATACAACATTCAACTTAACAGCGACGTCAAATCCATTTGGATTTCTGAAATGTTGTACAGTGTAAAATTAACCAATCTATCTGGAACTTTTGACTTAAAATGCGTTCCAGAAACCCAAAATGAAGCTTGACGTAAATTTTACATATAATATTCGACCACTGTGTTAACTGCAGCATGTTCGAATAAAACGAGTTAACCTCACTTTCAGCAACCCAAATGACTCTCGACCATAGAATTGACAGCTGTAAAGTTGAATTCAACGTTGATCGGTCTTTCAGAAACACGCCGTTAGACAAAATTCCTTAGTAAACAATCAAAGAACACCAATTCTTCCTAGATAATTCTCGATCTCAGCTATAGCTGGCCAATGGTGCCTCCGGCTAAGGCCACACAGGGCATTCGCCGCGAGTCCACTTTGTCATGCGTTTATGGCCTAGGCCATGGCGGTCATACGGCCACGAAAGTGGGTGGTTTGACCATTCATGCGACCGTCGCATAAATTTCGCCCTATCCATTCAATTCGATTGCGATTGTTGTGCCGAACAGTCGTTCGATAATTGAACCGAGATACTCCCGCGGCCGTATTTACGACCGTATCCTCGTACTTGTGTACTTTGCGAAAGGCCCGTGTTGGGGCATTTCGAATTAGCGCCGAAGGTTCGCGATTTATGGCACGAGCTACGCCTTCTGGGGGCCCAGCCGCTCTGTTCTCGCCATTTTTCCACGATCTTTTCCAGGCAGGACCGTTAGGCCGGTTTCACACCTTCGCGTTAAGGTGGGATCACACCGATTAGGATCGAAAAGAGTCGTTCTACGTCATTTGAGACTTGTAATTGTCATTGTTGAAGTTATTTCGATCAATGCTTGACCACTGAAAAACCTTCCGTCTTGCAGGCAGATACTTCAGCTGTCCATATCTGTGATAAAGATATTTTCGGAAGAGAAGTTGGAGTAGAAGAACCTAGAATTACATAACCGAAGTTCTATGCTGACCTGGTAAAGCAAGTATATCATGAAACACCTGGCTAGAGACACTAAAGACTGTGATGAGAGTTCTAGAAAACACTGGTGCTGAAAGTAGTGATTAGAGTCGATAAATTTGCAAAAATTCTGGTTCTGATGAACCTTGATCCATTTGTGAGCTTGAGAAAGATGTAGTAGATCAGAAGCTTAAACCCAGAGGACTACCAATGTATGTAGATAATTCAGATGAATTCCAAGCAGAATGCCTCGGAATTCATCTGAATCTTTTCTGGTCAGTATACATTATCAGCAGATCTCATCTGCTGACTTACCCTTGCAGTACGAAAGGTAGTTTCACTGACAGTGTCCTATCAGCAGTCCCACTATTACCCTAAGCTCAGCTCATGATAGGTTCAGGAACTTTCTGGTATAGGTCGGTGAAAACACCATAAATTTCTTTGTCTGCGCAAAACCCAAAGTATTCCTCCAGAGGGTTTTAATATTGTCCACTTTCCATTATAGAACCGCTGTCTTATATTGATATTTTCCAAGCCTACAGAAGGATTCAGGACCAACAGGTGTCAAACTTGATGCCCTTTTTGCAAGTTCATCGGCTTCCCATAATAGAGTTATTTTATAAATGGAAGCTAAGGAATTGAAGATCTTCCTAAAGACAAGCATGCTCCGATTCGCACAAGGTGAAAGATCTTGGAATTTTCCTTGTCCTACACAAATAAGCTGATGTAGATGCCACGAGCTGTATGAAACATATGGAACAATAAAACAAACTGGTCGCAGTTATTTAAGACTGTTTTTCTAGACAATCCACCCCTACATTTATTCTCATCTCAAAAAAATAAAAACCATCTGTGGGACCATTTGAGGGAAAAATTTTCACTATTGTACTAATGACAAATCTAAAAGCGCTAGCAAATTGAATCGAACATATTTCAAGAAAAACAGATTTGGGAATTCATTAAAATAGAGCAGTGTTTAATGCCAACTACGAAGCCATATCAGATGAATGTGGCGGTTGTTCAATTGAATTTGTAGTGTTTTGCCAGAAATTCGATATCATCTTATAAAATCTATGAGCTATCAAAAGACAGAAATCAAATGCTTTCTTCGACAAATTCAAAAATTTTTTGCAACTACGACTCACACAATTCCATCTCCAATTCAAGACATATTACTAGACATTTTATCAAATTTTGGAAAAAGTAAACACCAATATATTGTTTGATTGAATAAACACTGTGCACAAACGGAAGAGCAAATAAGGGAGGACAGTTGTGCCATCTTAATGACAAAAAAATCTCATAGAGAAGATGATATGCATTCCAGGCCAAAAAACTCTAATTCAGTAAGCAGACGTCAACTTCTCGCAGTGGTCTACAATTTTTCCTTCTTTATAGCTTCTAATAACGAAATGGCCTTGAAGATCAGAGTCCTTGATCGGCAGATCTAAGCGCCAACGTAACCAGACGTTCTTCCGTTCAATTTCCCCCAAGTAAAGATCAACGTACTACCAGGCCATAATGACGACCCGAAGCGATACTAATTGATTTTATTAACGCCGATCCCCTCCCCCGCACTGCTATCGTTCCTCGGACGCGCATAGGTAGGAAAATAATATCTTCAGAGCCTAGATGGTCATTAAAACGTTAATTGTGCAGTTGTATTATGAGTATGATATTAAATCATCACGGTTGGCTGCGTTTGAGTGGAGCTATTACGCTACCCGGTTTACCATTCCTAATTCAGTTAATTTCAGGGCTCACTGTGGTACTGCAGATACCGCTTGGTGTATTGGGCCAGTAGATAATTGTCCCGGAGGTTTTTTTAGTACCGATTTTGTGTTTATTTGTTGTAGGAAATTGGACTAGTCATTATCTACACAATTTAATTGATTGTGGGGGGAATCCTGTTATACGAAAGGTATTATAGGTTTGACGCAAATTTCGTATATAGCGAATTATAAGTGGAATGGAGAGTTGAGTTCCTGCTGAATGGTTTTCATTTCGCGAACTGAGCTGATCCAAGGATATTAACGGGTCTAGATCCTGCAGAATAACTTCTCAGAGGATGTTCGGCAATTGCCTAAGTAGAGCTTACATTTGTTGAATCACACAGTTGACATTTATGTTTCTTTAATTTCAAATGAACTGAATCTAAATGTGATTTGATAGGCACTTTCTGATTTGCAACATAATCACACATGTGACACTTATGTTGCTTCATATTGGAATGGAAAAATTCTTAATGAATTTGGGGCAATTCTTCTGTTTTTTGAGAATCATTATGAAAACTATTCTCTTTAGATGAACGTCTACCTAGGAATAGGAAGAGCGGTTTTCAAGATTACCACAAATTTCAGACTTTTTTCGGTATTATTGTCGTGTACGAATTGTAGATCGTAAGTCGATCAGAATTCAGATTCGGCAAGGTTTGATTCAATACTGGAAAAATTTAATTCTTTTTCTGCAAAAAATGCAACTATCGCAAATTCAGAAGGTTCAGGAATTTCAGGAAATCATCGGAATTGATCTGTATCTTTTCTGTTGAGTATATATTAGGCCAATTGAAAATTCCCCAATCTGATGCACAGATGGTGATGCTAGTAATAAATCCATATGATTTTTAGTTAGTACCAACCTTCAAACGATACGTGTCAAAATTTGATAGCAGTCCGACCGTGAGATATTGCGTTGTGAGTGTAGCTACTTTTGTTATTTGAAAAAAGATGGAAAAAAAGAATTTCGTGTGCTGATGAAATACTGCTTTTTGAAGGGAAAAAATACAGTTGAAGCGAAATCTTGGCTTGGTGAAGAGTTTCTGTGGTCTGTACCGGGAAAATCAACCATCATTTAAAAGATGAAATCGTTGAAAAACGGCCTAATTTGAAGAAAAAAGGTGCTGTTTCATTAAAACAATCAATTGTGCCGTGTCACAAATCAATTAAAACAATGGCAAACATGCATGAATTGGGCTTGGAATTGCTTTTGCATCCACCGTATCCGCCAGATCTGGCCCCCAGCGACTTTTTCCTGTTCTCAGACCTATAAAGAATGCTCGCTGGAAAGAAATTCAGCGCCAATGAAAAAGTAATCGTCGAAACTGAGGCCTATTTTGAAGCGAAAGACAAATCGTACTACAAAAATGGTATCGAAGGTTGGAAGATCGCTATAATCGCTGTATCGCCCTCGAATGCAACTATGTTGCATAATAAAATCGAATTCTGACAAAAAAATGTGTTTACTATGGTAGACCGAGGACTTTTCAATTGACTTACAATTATATTGTTAGTCCTCTGGATTTCGACCAGAACCTTTTAGGAATATACCGACCTCCTCATCTTCAAATCAGAATTTTTCATATCCCAAAACACCTAATCTAAACACGAATACCTCTCTATGAATCGTCAAAAGATATGCGATTGGAAAATTTTAATCGAACTAATAAGGTTCTCAGACGTTGAATGAGAATACGATAAGAATTCAATCAACTTACCATCTGTTCCAATTCCTGTCTCCCGGGACGGATAGAGAAGTCTGAAATAAAAATAAATCACGTTAACAATCTTACAAATTTATTCTGATAAACGTGGGGATCCATACATAAAAACAGCTTGAAGCACCATAAACCATTATCTTAAAGGTACGAATGGAGGTGAATATTCAAATCAGGAACAGCATCTCGAGTTCTAACGACCCGGTTCTCTATCTCAATTTACAATCGAGAAAAACTAAAAACTTCATAAGTTAATACTGAGGCCGTTAGGTCGGTTCTCAACACCTGTCCAAATGGAGAGATATCTACTTCTTTTAAGCACTTCTCGTCTCGCCAGATTCAGGATGGTAGTTCCATTCATCTATACTCGGTGACATTAGAAGCGTTATGACCAGAAGTAATAGAAATAATAATTATAATAACTGTGTTTTATTGTTGTCCTGCAGCGTTATTAACATGCATAATTTGTGTTTAGATGCTGAATAATAAACTTGATAGAAAATGGTGAAAAGCTTATGACAATGGTGATAGCTGAAGAGTTATACCACCGGTTTTTCAATATTTCAAAAAGTATTATTGTATTTTCTTTTGAAAATGTTTCATTTCGTAATTTTATCAACGTCCAATGGATCCACCTTTGTATAGGATGTTTTTTTTCGAGGTATATAACTTTAAAGTGGCATTACTGTTCAAGATGGCGTCAAGTGATTTATTCTCAGTTTGGTTTGGCAATTCATCATGAATAGACTCACGCCTGAACAACACTTGCAAATAGTGCAATTTCATTTCGAAAATAATGGTTCTGTGCGGAGTACGTATCGCGCACTACGTCCATTAGCGATGAAGCGCACTTCTGGTTGAATGGCTACGTCAACAAACAAAACTGCCGCATTTGGAGTGGAGCTAATCCTCAAGTGTATGTCGAAACACCGTTACATCCAGAAAAACTGACTGTTGCGCTTTATAGGCTGGTGGAATCATTGGTCCGTACATCTTCAAAAACGATGATGGCCAGAACGTTACAGTCAATGGTGATCGGTATAGAGCCATGATTACTAACTTTTTCATTCCTGAATTGAACAACCATGATGTCCAGGAGCTGTGGTTCTAACAAGACGGCGCAATATGTCACACAGCTCGTGCCACAATCGATTTATTGAAAGACACGTTTGGTGACCGCCCAATTTCACGTTTTGGACCTGTGAATTGGCCTCCAAGATATTGTGATTTACCACCGCTAGACTACTTTCTGTGGGGCTATGTAGAGTCATTGGTCTATGCGGATAAGCCACAAACCCTTGACCATTTGGAAGACAACATTCGCCGTGTTATTGCCGATATACGGCCACAAACGTTGGAAAAAGTAATCGAAAATTGGACGTCCAGATTGGACTACATCCGAGCCAGCCGTGGCGGTCGTATGCCAGAAATCATATTTAAAATGTAATGCCACAAGATTATCTTGCGGATAAATAAAATTCATGTCAATCGAATAATCCGTCGTTGTTTTATTGCAATTTAAAGTTCTATAGCTCTTAAAAAAACACCCTTTAGTAGACTCTCGTGAATCCACATTTTTGGAAAATTCTGAATGGACATTCTGCTGCTGATTGATTATCATAAAACTTGTGGGGCAGAGGTTGGCAATTGAGAAATGAAAAACCTGAAATAGATGTAGGATGCAATATCAAGAAAAATGCAGCTGGACCACAAAACAAATCTGTCAACTGTACGCTACTTTTTCAGATAACAGAAAACCTGTTATGAGCATAGAATACACATAATGTTCATTGCAGAAATGTCGAAATCTTAATCGAACTAACATATTGCTCAAGAATCAAGTTGGAGCAATATGTACTTGTTTTTTAATATAACACTCCTAATGTCACCAATAAACATAACAGCCTCAAAAACAGATGCACTTACAACGCTAGACCCCTTGGTCTTGGAATAACCGGCTACCAAGCAGCCACAGAAGTTATATTGAAGGAGTAGCCTATGAATTCTATTCTTTATTATTTTTAGAGCCAACGCTGCTATCTTCGGATGCGATCAGATAACGTGGTTTCACCTATGGTATGTTGTCATGACGGCCGTGGCAGCAATAACAGTGCGTCAGGATGAATGGAGATGTCGCTATCTACAGTTAACTGCCGATAACTTCCGTTTGCAGATCTTCATTAATACCCTGCGATTGTATGAGACCCAACGATGCGCCGTTTATACAGAGATGAGGGGAATTAAGAGGAATGCAGCAGGGTCGTTTCAGGTGATTTAGACGGTCTTTCGGACACCCAGCGAGATCCGATTGATTTGGATAAAATTTATATAGGCGTTTTTATGGTGTATTTACCGGTTATAAGAGGACTATCATGAGGTTGATCTTCGCAAAACGTTGATGGAGCCATTCAATGATCTCCTATCAACATGAAAAATTTCCTTTGATATTTCCAGAAGATCTTATTATGTTGATGGTAAGTTATCTGGTTCTTAAACTGTCGAAGTTTCTGGAGGAAGTATCCTCTCTGTGGAATTCCATTTTTTTTACTCTTCTCTGGGTTCTTTCAGATTTTGGATATTTATTCTGATATTTAGAGTTTTAGACTAATTCAACAGTTCAAAATTAATAAAGATCGTTCAAGTTCTCCTAGAGATATAGAGTGAGGATTTATTTGATTTGACCTTCTTAGGTATTTTCTACTACTGTTACCATTTTTCTACAGTCAGGATATTTCGAATAAATGTATTCAGATCGATGTAAAACCATCAGTCATCGGAAAACATTCAAACCATATCCATGCACAACCTACATTCCACATATCTGCTCAATATAAACCCATTAAAGAATAAAATAGACCCCTAAATAGGGTCTTGGGTCACCCCACACATTTTACAGTTTCCTTCATTCCGTTCGTTCATAGACTAGTTGTTCGCCCGGACCTGTTCTAAATTATTTCTCTTCCAAGTGGAAGTTTTTATGAAATTGTACTTCGACACGACAAGGCAGTGCGATTGGTAGCAATATCCCCTTCGCAGGTGCCTCAGCGCTACAGACGGCGGCAGTATTTACTATAATCACTATTTAATGTTGACGGTCGGTCTAATAGATACCTATACATGCGAACCTGATCTGGAACGCATCTTCTTCGTCTCGCTGGCCTCCGCCAGCGTGGATGCTCGCTCTTAAACGCTCACCGTTACACCGTCTATGGTACACAGACACAATTATAAGCCTGGTGGAGATCTAACGCGAGATAAGCCTACCCGAGCAGACAACAATAGGGGGCGCTACTGGGCAATTAGTTCGGATGGCAAAACTGATGTTTGGTTCGAGTACAGAGATAGTCGGAGGAGGCTTTGAGGTTATCGAGATGTAGTTGATACTTATTGAGGTTGATATTTGTATCGGTTAGTTTTGATGATGAAATTATGGAAACGTTGATGATGATGGTATTTTTCATTAAACCTACATTTCAATTGTTGTTAGAAAACTGCTTGAACAGTCCATAGGATAATTTTGAAATAACTGCTGTTCGAGGAGACTCACACCTGAAATTTTTAAGATTGTTGACGATGCTGAATGGAAATTGTATTATGAGAAGTTAAAACTGTCTTAATATAAGTACCTAAGGGGTTTTTCAATTTGGAAACTCTTTATATGCGATAATAGAGTAATAAACATAGATAGAGGAAGTAAACGCAATTTTTACATGTCTCCAACATGGTTAGATTACGTTGTCGGATTGTGATATATTTTCAAATCCACAATTTTACTATATCATTATGAATGTATATTATATTGAATGAAATATATTTATTTGAGTGATTCCCGATTAAATATGCAAATTTGAATATTTGGAATCCGATATTTTTCCTAATTGTCGACTTTATTATAATCAGAATATTTATTATTTTCTGTATCTACCTACTGAAATCCAAGGTTTGGCAACTTTTGCTCTCCTTGTGTCATCAGTTATTTCACGTCGTTTAGCGCGTTTGAAGTTTGTTTTCTGAATTTCTGATATATTTAGATATTTAGTTAAATACATTCTGAGTTTATAGGAAACGTTGATTCACTATGGGACATAATAAGTGTGTTCTTCGTGGAGAAACTCGCGAATTGAGTGAAATATCGTATCACTGAAATGTTTTCATTTCCGCGCGCTCCATGTCAAATTTGATAGTTCATGTTGGGGACAAAATTCGCTTACTGAAAATGACCTATGCTTCCTTCATTCATGTTTATTACTCTTAGTATACGATCAACCTTTCCAAAACGACTCGACTATGCTCCAATCAATCCACAACCCGGAAACTAGACCTCGAAAACGCTTGCCCAATCTCTGCTACCGTCTATACTCCAGTAGCCGTATATCGGTCAAGAGGTGGGCCACATATACGCGCTAATGTGACATAACACTTGAAATTGTGACAGGTCTAATCAGACCTCGTCGATTCGGCCGTGACGAAATCGAGACAGAAAAAAAAACGATCGTAATCGTTCAGTAAATCAAATCGGTGATTCGTAGTGATAAATTGAGAAATTCGGTTCGGATATCTAAGGCGATATCAACCTTGTTACATACTTCGCCTATTAACGTTTAATTGCACGACTCGAAGACCAGGTGGATTAATTAGGTTCAGAATTGGATCGATTTGTACAATGGCTACCGCCGTATAGTCTTTTGTTTGTCGTTGTTTGACGAATATACGGTTTCAGAGTGGTCTAGATTTGATGGTTAATGAGTTGAGTACTTTGCTTTCGATAACAATTTGTTCTTTGTTATTTTTCGAGGTATATAACTTTGAATTGGCATTACTGTTCAAGATGGCGACCGATTTAACAGCTGTCTAGTGATTTATTCTCAGTTTGGTTTGGCAATTCATCATGAATAGACTCACGCCTGAACAACGCTTGCAAATAGTGCAATTTCATTTCGAAAATAATGGTTCTGTGCGGAATACGTATCGCGCACTACGTCCATTTTATTTTGTTAAGCGATGAAGCCCACTTCTGGTTGAATGGCTACGTCAACAAAGAATACTGCCGCATGAAGCTAATCCTCAAGTGTATGTCGAAACACAGTTACATCCAGAAAAACTGACTGTTTGGTGCGCTTTATGGGCTGGTGGGATCATTGGTCCGTACTTCTTCAAAAACGATGATGGCCAGAACGTTACAGTCAATGGTGATCGGTATAGAGCCATGATTACTAGCTTTTTCATTCCTGAATTGAACAACCATAATGTCCAGGAGCTGTGGTTCCAACAAGACGGCGCAACATGTCACACAGCTCGTGCCACAATCGATTTATTGTAAGACACGTTTGGTGACCGCCTAATTTCACGTTTTGCTCGTCTAGAAAACTATGAAAACAACTTGCAGTTTTCCTCTATTTCAATCTCGAAACCAACAACTAATTATTTCTCTTCAGTTTCCTTTTGAATTTATCTGCATTATTCATAATTCAAATGAAAAAAGGACATATTTCAATTGCTTCTATCAGATTTTCAAGCGAACATCAAATTGCTGGTTAAGTCGAAATTGACGTACCTATCAATTGACATAGCTATAATCTGTGGTATCATCCTGAATTATTATGGAAGATTCTATCAAGAATTCTCCTGTTGACTAGACAAGAAAACATCCCATGTTACTTAGACCATAAATCATCTCACAAATAAGCAAAGAAAGATAATATTCCAATCGTTATTTCTCTCAAATTTTCAACGGATTCCACAGAAGAACATAAAATTGTACGAAATGTCAAAATTGACGTATCCATCGACTTCTCCATATGACATAACAATATTCCGTGATTCTTCATTAGCAATTGATTCATCTGAAGCTATCGAAACCTCTCCTCTTCTTGACTGACATGAAAACATCCCATGTTACCCAATGCAATAAATCACTTCTCACATGAGCCAACGTCCTGCATTCGTTTATGAAGCGCAAATCTCTTCTTCGAAACGCCAACTCTTCGGCATTGTCGTCGGCTGGGGACATCAATAAACGTTAACGATTTGGTTGGTGAAAAACCTCAGTGTGGATGACACTGCATCGAAAACATCAACTATTGTCTGTTGGAGATAGCTGGCGTGTTTAACGACTAATAAAAACCGAAATAGCTGTATCTGTTTTTAGGAGTCGCCTAATGGGCACTAAAAACCTGAGGAAACTTAAAAGGTACGCGTAAAACTAATTAAATTCTCGTAAGGCGTAAAAATGAGGCGATCGGTGTTTGTTTTGAACCGATAACTCTATCGGACACTCCGTTTCGAAAAAGTTTGTTTAGGAGAGGTTATGTCGAGCATAGACTGTTCACAAAACTGTTCACTCTAGCTGAAAAACCGAGCAATTTAGCACTGATTTTGCTGTTTAAATTCTAGATAAGGCGTAAAAAGGGAGATATTCAAAAAAGTTTGGTTAGGTGACGTTTTGTTGAGCATAGACTCTTCTTGTCAAACTTCTCCACTATGATGGATTGGAGCATAAAAATTTACAGATTACAAATTCAGTAATAGGTTATAAATACGTGATGAAACTTTGAAGGTACTCATGAAGTCATTCAAATTCATCGTAAGGCGAACAAATAAAGAAATTGAGGTTTATTTTAAACCGATAACTCATCATTAACTTTTGCTAGAAGAAACTTATAGATGCTTATAGATACCCGTGAAGCTTCATCGTAATTGAAGAGATTGATGTTTTCATCAAGTGATTATCTTTTTCGGACACTCTGATTCGATAAAGTTTCGTTAGTTGAGGTTACGTCGGGCACAGACTATCCACGTCAAACTGACAGAACCGAGCATAGAATATGCGGAGTATGAGACGGTTAATGATGAGAAAATGGCCGCGGTAGCTTTCGGTGCCGTGTTCGAATTTCCTCCTGTCCATAATTTCTTGCGGAAGAGAACAGTTGAAGTGATGAACGTGCCACAGTTTTGACACATGGCAAGGTAATAAGTTGCAATGATCGGAGGCTGCAGTGGTGAGGTAGACAGCAGCTCTTGACAAACTGGGAGCTCCTAACCACACCCAGCCTACTATGCTGGTTCGTTTCGATAAATATTCTATTAGAGGTGGGCCACCGCGTTTACGAACACTCTTCGAGAGTTTTACGAACTGAACGTTTCTATTTTCAAGAAAATTTTGCGGAAATCATTGGAAAATGAAGGAAACAATGATCCAAGCATTACATCTTGTCAAGAAATCACCTGTTGAAGAGTTGGTCGAAGTTTTTGTTGACAGTGAATTGGCTCAACTGTTCATCAAACTAACGCAAGGTTTGAGCTTTATTTGATTTATGAAGTAACACCTTTTCTCAGGTCATTTCCAGTATATCTGATTAAGAATGTATCTGAAATTGCTACTGCATCGAATGACAATACTGCTACATTTTCCAGGCAATGTTTATGCTGCCGAATAATCATTCACGACAAAATATGAAATTTATGTTATTTCATTGACTTGAAACTAACTTATGCATATGCGTTACTGCTATTTGCTATTTAGTCGGCATAGTTAGGAACATTTTGGTTAATTGCTACTTAATAACTGTTACACAATATTCGCTACATGATATTCGTTATTTGACGCTGCACAAGTGGCGTTACTGCTATTTGCTATTTGGTCGGCATAGTTGCTACTTAATAACTGTTACACTTTATTCGCTACATGCTACTCGTTATTTGACGCTGCACAAATGGCCAAATTGTCGCGCATGAACGTAGCATGCGCCTTCCTAGGCACTCTTTCAATAAATATAGCAATGCGCGTATTTGTTCCGATTTATCGACAGGGTGTTACGCCCACCGGTGCCACGGCTGCACCGAGTGTTCCGATACGATACGTAGATGATCGTATCGATAAGGGAATCTTATTGAAGATGTAAACAGATAGAGAGGCCGGCTACGCCCGTTTTAATTAAAGCGCGAAATATGCGTGAATATACTTGGCTGTCGGCGATGCGGGACTATACACGTCCTCTCCTGGATGCAGAATTGTCGCAGACAGAAACGGCAGACTCGTTCTTTTTTTTTATTTTGTTCCGAGAACGGCGAGATATAAGTTGGTGTCTTTATTCGTTGAGATACGGAGGATGTCCGTCTATGTTTCCTTCTTTTTATTCTTCTCAGACGACAGATTTTGGTCATTCATTTCTCTACAGGTTGATGTTCTGTGGTGCAGACTTGTAAGTTTCAGCCTAGATTCAGTATTTGAATATTTTGGTCGAGTTTCAGAGTAATAGTCGTTGTTTCCTCAATATTTTAAGAAAATTACCATCTAATTGAATTTATTTTTCGAAATCCATTGCAAAATAACAAGAGTAATGTTTATGCAAAATTTCGTGAGGATAATATCATTGGAAGTGTACAATGAATATTGTATAACGATATAATATGGATTGA
Source organism: Harmonia axyridis (assembly GCF_914767665.1). Taxonomy (NCBI): domain Eukaryota; kingdom Metazoa; phylum Arthropoda; class Insecta; order Coleoptera; family Coccinellidae; genus Harmonia; species Harmonia axyridis. The sequence continues at coordinate 2,989,203 of NC_059502.1, forward strand.
ATGCAAATATTGAGGAAAAATGTCCTCAAATACAAAATAAAGAAATTCTCATACGCCAAGATAAAGGCTCCTTGTCACAAATCGCTGAAAATCTTGGTCAAATTGAAAGAATTTTGCTTCCAACTCTCAAGCTTCTTCTCCAGATCTGGTCCTCAGTGATTATTGGCTGACCTCAAAAGAATGCTCCAGGGAAAGAAATTTAGTTGTGAAGAAGAAATCATTGCGAAAGTTAAAACTTAAACCTCGCAAGCAAAGACGAATCCTTCTACTTTGAAAAGTTAGAAGAGCGTTGGAGTAAATGTATCACACTTGAAGATGACTATGTTGATGAATAAAGTCTAATTTTGAAGAAAAAATGTGTTTTCTTTCATTGGGTGAATTTAAGACGTTTTTTACTCGAACAAAACTATAGTCTACACTATTCTATAGAGAGGACGAATATACCATAAAATTTTGAAAAAGTTATTTGAGACAAAGAACAACAAGAAGAACGTTTTAAGCATATGGAAGTAGATCAAGATATGTCATTCCGAACTAAATTATGAAATTTCATGCTTTCCATTTCTTACTTCAAACTCCTAGGCAAATGAATTTAAAAAGTGACAAATAATAATCCACCTTCGGTGTCGGGCTCTTTCTCCAAAAATGAAAATGAACTCATGCAGTTTTTATGACAACACGCTGTCATGCAAAATTATCGGTAATTTTGATGCACTTGTGCAATTACTTACGAAAACAAATCCAACAGATCAAACATCATAAAAATGGAGTTGAAGGTAAATAGGTCCATAACTTATCCGAAAAAAATCTCAAATATTATTGTATCTTATTAATTATTTGTAATAGTTACATAAAGCTATCGACAAGAACATTTTAATTACAACCTTTTTGCTCCTGATTGCGTTAGGTTGAAAAATCATGAAGTGTTAGGTTAGGTAAGGCAAAATAAGATTATTAGATAGCTTTAAATCTTTCAGTAGACGCCAAGACAGCACCGAGAACCCCTCACACAACAATATCGTCGTATAAAACGGCAATACGAAGTCCGCGGTCCCGCGACGACCCCCCTGGGGGAGCCCTCCCGCTTCCTGACCTGGGTGGCCTCAGCCGACCCCCGACGCACGTGATTTTTTCGCAGCCCTAATTAATTGCCGATCTCGACCAGTAACCGGCGCGGCAAAAACGACCTGCCGTTTTTTCTGCAGTCCGTCGACCGGCAAAACGTCGCAATTTGCTACATAAAACAAACGTTTTTTGTCCGGTCGCTCCTTAACCGATGTAATTCACCTTGATTTATGTTAAAAATGGACGCGCGGTATCTAAATTCAACGCGGCAGAGCAGGCCGTTAGTCCATAAGCGTAGTGCCGATATCGGCCATATGGGGACGGACGGTTTCTGCGAACACTTTTCACCTGACTAGCATTCCGACGATTCCGGTATAATTATCGCCACTCTTAATTACGAATAACACCAGCTTAGCCATATTCGTCCGCATCTCCGCGGACCTCAGCTATTTTTATCGTCTTGCCGGACTCATGATTTATCTGCGACGGTAGCCGGAGGTGTTGCCGGATCTACCGGTTCCTCATCGCAAGAACGACAGTTGTATCGACTTTGTAGATCTATCAGTACTGTAGGTAGAGATAGACCCTTCTAGTAAAGGTGTTAAATATTGATGAAGTTTAATTACCTCAAATTACCTCAAAGGGGTGCTTATTTACATAACTCCGGACAGCCATCATAAAGCAAGCGGTCATTACTGACATGGGAGTGGCGTGATACCATGATGCAACTAGGCAAAGGCAATAAGGCAACTCGACTATGGCTACCGGACCATTGTGGTATTGTTGGAAACGAAAAATACCGATTAACTTGCGAAAAGAGTATCCAGATTAAAATTTGTTGGTCCTGAGCCCTTCTGTGGGCTTGCAGAAGATCAATATAAAAAAGCGGTAGTAGGACAATAGACCTCATGGTCTTGCTCAGGCAAAGAAATTTGTGGTACTTCTTCCGACCTACACCAGGAAGCTCTTGAAGCTGCCACGAGCTCAGCGTCGGGTAGTGGTGGGACTGCTGACAGGACACTGTTTGTGCAAATATCTTCAGTACCGCATTGGTAAGTCAGCAGCTGAGATTTGTAGGTTCTGTGGAGAAGAGATAGAAACACATAGTGTGTAAATTCCTGGAGCTGACTGGCCTAATAACCACTTATATGGGGAAGTCAGTTCTGGATACTCACGAAGTAATAGCCAAGGCTCTTAAGGATGTTGTTGGTTTCATTAACAGTATCATTGGCCTCCTTGGGTAAGTATGAATAAATAAGGTTAGGAACAAAAAATACTTGTGGTTTCAGTAAAGCTAACCGAGTCGTAACCTCGTTTCAATAATGAAAATAATATCTTCAAGGTCGACATCATGAAACAAAGATTCTTAAGGCATTGAGCCTCTTTCTGTCCGATAGCTTAACATTGGACTAAATGTCACTTCAGTGACGTGAAGACATCAGACGCTTCAGTTGATGCTCAGATACTAGAGATGATTTAGACTACCGACGCTTCATGAAGAAAAGATTGTATTCTTGTTCTGGATGACAAAGCATTTCGAAGTCTTCTATCTTTATGAACTGAATTCTCGACGAGTAAAGTAGAGAATAAATAACACCATACGAACCAACAATACAATCTTTTTTTCGCCTGATCCTCGGCTGCCGACATGAAGCGTCGGTTAAAATCATCTCGTAATTTTCATAGAGCATCCGAGCATCAACTGACACTTCTGTTCTCTTCACGTCACCTAAGTGAGAATCTATCCATTCAATTCAATGTTCACCTAATTTTAACGCTCCAAGAAAATAATAGGAATAATTTTTCTTTATTTAGTAGAGTTTTTTCATAATTCTTAAGATGATAAATTGTCATGCTGATTTATCAGAAAGCTCTACAGAAATGAATTTTTATCTTTCGAAAGTATGAATCCTGTTTTCAAGCAAAAAGCTGCCAAATTTCAAACAAATAGCACCTTAGGTTTGTAAAGACTCAAGCTATTTGTGAGGTTCAGCCGGACTTATGATTTATCTCCGAAAGTATCACCCGGTGTTGCCAGAATTATCGTTTTGATGATAGAAGGAGAGAGAAGAGGGAAATTAAAAAAATTGTTGCAATATTTATCAAATCAAAAAAAATTACTTCAATAATTCCCAGAAAAAGCTCTGTTATAAATGTCGGTAGATCTCCTGCTGGGACCGTAGAAGCAGCAACGCCGCCGGACCCGAACCGCAGTGTTCTGCGCGCGCTAAGGCGCGCAAAAAAAAATCGTACGCGACTTTACCGATATGGGCTCAGATTGCGTGCAGATGAAATCACGATCTTCGGCATAGTTGCGGTGAAAAACGCAAAAATGGTTTATAAATTTAGCCGGAAAGGAACTGAGTGCGCGCGCCATGTTTAGCATTAACATAATCGATTACTATTTCAGGGCATCCACGTCAGGAATCTCGATGTTTTTTTCATTTCGATCCGTTCCGGGACTTGTGCGGAGAAAGAATCGCGTTTTTTTATTGGCGACCCTATATTTTTACGGCTTCTAGGATGTCCGACGAGCTGTTGGTCGACCAGATCGACCAATTACAGCTTTTGTACGTTTCGTTTCCGTGGAATTGGTAATGATTAGGCGATCAGAGTGTTTCCTCGTAAATATTGTCGTGGTAGTTCGTGATCTACTCTCCAGGCGGCGCCACTGGTAGGGGAGACTCTTCTGGCCTTGTAAGGCTTGTTGACTTCGGATTACGAAATTTGAGAAGCTTCAGCTCAAATTGTAGAACAGGCTTCGTGATATATTTTGAGAATGCCAAAAGAAATATGGAAGAGAACACTCTAATCACTAAAATCAATGAAATTCTAAACATATAATGAATTCAACTTTTGAATGCAACATCCCAGAATGTCATAATATCAAAATTAAAAATAATATTCAACTTCTTTCGAATGCAGAACAACGCTCAGAACAACCAAATGTTATCCCAACACATGCTATGATCAGCAGTCGTCATAACATCTGTCAAACTGATGTCAACGTATATTTTGCCACTTGACATCTAATATCAGATGATATGGACTTGGGATGAACATATTTCTGAACGAATTATCTGGTTTCAAGAATATTGTTAGACAAATAACCTCATAGAAGGACCTTCAGAAGAAGGAATAACCAAAAAAGAAACACTCTGGTGGAATCTTCTTAGGTTCGACCACGCCAAAGAGTTTCTTCGAAACTCTAACACTGCGAGATCTAAGAAGCGTCTGGATATTAGCAAGATATGCTACAGCTCCTCACTGTATTTCTTTACAGGGCATTGCTGCCTCAGGAAGCACCTTATGAGAATGACTCGAGCAAAAAACGACGAGTGCAGATTCTGGAAAGGACGAAGAATATCCAGTTCCAGTTGGTGATGAAATGCCTCCTCATCATTAGTCAAGGCAAAAAATGCTTTGGACAAGAGATTTCAGAAGTGAGGAAGTAAACTCTTTGAAGCCATACCAGATACTGGAGTTCATTAGAACTCTGGAACTTGAGGGCGAGCTGTTGACGAAGACTACTAATGATGAGAACAGCTCTGATGGTTGGCACAATAGACCATAAGGTTCAATAAAACCTCCTTAAATCTAATCTAATCTACCTCCTAGTTTGCCCAGTTTTCATTGTAATCATCGTCAATTTTCCTGTTGACTCTTCATTCGATTTTTTCATCTAATCCAACAAATTGGAGCACTGTAAACTAATTGACAGATGACGTATACAAGACAGCTGTACTTAGTGGTGGAAAAATTTTGTAAATTCTTTTAAGCCAGCTTCTCAAATCATCAATACCCCATACTACGCGTATATCTAAATTAAGAAACACGGTGTATTGGCGAACACCGTCCATTCTTTCTCTCTTAACCTCAACGCAGACATAATAGTCAGTCATTAAACTACCAGTGGTATAATTTACGTTCTACACTCGAATTTATGCCCAAACCAAAAAAGCCTACGACCATTTCTGCACTGTGAATAGTTTATTGAGTCGGAATATATTCCATAAGTGGTCAGCTGTAATCACCATCTCTAGAGGTTTCGACTCTATTACGGTGCTCCGATGATTCGCGATGATGGGATTGACATATTTAAGCAAGGATTTTTTCATTCGCTTGAATTCCGAACTACGCACGATATTCACCTGTAGGTTGAATTTACTGACCACCATGTACCCTCATACAATGCGATAAACAGGTGCTCACAAAGAAATTCAGTTGCGAAATGCCTTCGATTTTCATACAAAACTTATATTCAAGGCGATAAAAGGGATCACTTGGGATTTTTTTGTGTAAATGCTTAAGGAAGACTGAATTGTTTTTTTTGTTGGAAATTAATTTTAGGGAGAAAGTTTCTCACCAATTAATAGCTAAGAATAAGATTCTATCTAATAATATATTGTAAAACAAGTTGCAGAATGGGTGTTGGAATTGCCTTCTGGGACGGGTATTAGACGATATTTTCTCTATTTCAGTCAAATTTTGAGAAATATTGTCGAAAATCAATGAAAAACTCAGATTATACATCCTAGTGACATTTGTATTGTTATCTTGGCAGTTGGTGTGACTGTTACGAAAATTGACAGATTACAGAATTTGAATGTGAATCGTATTTTTCGAATTTTGAAATAATTTATAATTACACATTAAATTCGTGAATTATGTCTGATGAAATCGATTTAACATCAACAGAATTAAGAGTTATTAAATAATGTCGCAAATCATTTCACTTATTCTAAAATAAATTGAAAATTGACATGTGTTGAATTTTGATAGGATTGGAAGTCTATGTAGACAACCACAAAACGAAATTTATAACTGAAAACGATGCTGTAATGAGTTCATTACAGCACTGTTTTTAGAAATGTAATGAACTCATTACTATACTGGATAGAGAAAATATTAGTTCTATGTGTGAAACCCCTTTCACTCAAGATAATCTGAGGAATATTAGAGAATTAAAAACAACAGTGTTGACTCACCTTTAATTTCACAGAAATTTTCTACAACGCCAGCGCTGAAGAAACCATAGATATCTGAAAAGAGAATAAACATAAATTTTGTGTTCACATATGAGAAATATAATAAAGAAGCTGCATTCAGAAATTGTTAACACCTTCAAATATTCTTCAAATTTAGAACGAACGCTTCTCACTAGATTAGGTTGAGACAAAAAAGCTTTGTAAACGCATTTCTTTCATTTAGTCATCTGTTTCGCATCTTCAGAAAATGAAAGACAATTCATGAGTAGGTACTAAATGGTATCATTTCTATTGAAAAACCTTTAGGATTTACCCCTAAGGGTATAATTCTGGAAGAGCCTACTTTGAAGACACAATCCTTGATATTTTGCGTATACTGTTAAGCATTTAATGAACTTTAATCAACGAAATAAATCAATAATGGTAACGTAAATGCCGAAGTCCACCAAGACAAGAGTGGAGCGGTTACCCATAGGCCATCTGCGTTGTCCGAGAAATAAAAGAAAGCCCAGTTCCAGTTGTACCATTTCTCTGGACCACTTAAGTGGCCCAGACATCCATTATGATAAACGGCCACGTCCGATGGCACAAGATAAATCTGTGTCAATAGATAAAAATTAAGATAATAAAATAATCAATTTGCAATTGAAATTCGCTTTATCAGAAACAGTTTTCTGAAACACCTACCAAGTTTCCCAGGCCCGGGTCATTAGCATAAATATACATAAAATGCGTATGTTTCAACAAGCGTACGTAGGTGTCGCTGCGTTCCAGTTATCAGCGGCAGGAAGGGTCTAACACTAATGTATGCGCAGAATGTTACGTTTTCAACTCGCACACTGTAAATAACAAGCTTTGTGCGAACATTTATGGAGCAATGGAGATGCGGATTTACATACGTACTTGTAGTCCGGTAACTTTAAGAGCGGACTCTGGTTAGCCGCCTGCAGCTGCTGTATGAAATATCAATTATCTCTGTCGATTATCTCTCTGTTTGCGCAATTCTGCTAACTTGCTGCTCGGCGGATTTCACGCCTTCTCCGAATTCAGAAGGTTCGAACATTATACAAGACGTTAAATTGATCCTGTTATTGTTTGATTGTTACTTATATCTTCTTCTTCTTCATTCTTTTTTTTTAGGCGATTCGCCTGTTTCTTTCCGTCGTTACTGTTACTTATATGTTTGTTTTTAATCGGGATACAGCAATAATTTTTTTTTTTTTTTGAATATCACCAGTCATATAGTCCAATGAAGGTCTCGCAATTTGGATTGACAAATTTATAAGAATAACTTCATTCCCCAGAAGGTTCAAACACTTATGGGTGGTGAGTTTATTCCATCCACTACCTGCTGCAAGGACCTTGTTGGCATCATTTTTCATTTCAGCTGAGATTTAGGGAATATGTCTATAGGCAAGAAGTTTCAGGTCATTCGGTAATTAAAGGAAATTAAGACGCCTTCAGACTTGCCAGAAAGGAAGCACGACATCCTTTCATTGACTCAGAACCCTTCTCAGGTGAAGGTAAGCGTACCTGCAAGGAAGAGTTTCAAGAGAAGGAAAAAACCGAAAGAGAAACACTCTAGAAGGAAGTTCCTGGGTTAGATCATTCTTAAAAGTTTCTTCGACACTTTGATACTGCAAGATCTAAGAAGTATCTGGATCTCAGAAGTCTGGAACTGGAGATGAAGACTACGACGACAAATGGCAAGAACAGCTCTGATGAGAGGCTTAACTTTGATACTGAGAGTATAGTATATCGCTTGGCCAGATGTCTCTTCGAAGTGCACACCGCGATCCACTAAATACCTGTGTTTATTTCAAAGTTTTGTGAGGCAAATTTCTGGAAACTTGGTAAACCATTGTATAATCAAAATATTCTGGCTTCCTCCAAGTGACTTTGTAACGGGTGTATTTTTTTTCGAGGTATATAACTTTAAGTTGGCATTACTGTTCAAGATGGCGACCGATTTAACAGCTGTCAAGTGATTTATTCTCAGTTTGGAAAAACTGACTGTTTGGTGCGCTTTATGGGCTGGTGGAATCATTGGTCCGTACTTCTTCAAAAACGATGATGGCCAGAACGTTACAGTCAATGATGATAGGTATAGAGCCATGATTACTAACTTTTTCATTCCTGAATTGAACAACCATGATGTCCAAGAGCTGTGGTTCCAACAAGACGGCGCAACATGTCACACAGCTCGTGCCACAATCGATTTATTGAAAGACACGTTTGGTGACCGCCTAATTTCACGTTTTGGACCTGGCCTCCAAGATCTTGAGATTAAACACCGCTAGACTACTTTCTGTTGGTCTATGCGGATAAGCCACAAACCCTTGACCATTTGGAAGACAACATTCGCCGTGTTATTGCCGATATACGGCCACAAATGTTGGAAAAGTCATCGAAAATTGAACGTCCAGATTGGATTACATCCGAGCCAGCCGTGGCGGTCATATGCCAAAAATCATATTTAAAATGTAATGCCACAAGATTATCTTGCGGATAAATAAAATTCATGTCAATCGAAAAATCCATCGTGGTTTTATTGCAATTTAAAGTCCTGTAGCTCTAAAAAAACACCCTTTATGAACTATACTACTCAGAATTATCTAGACAAAGGCATAATCAGCATTATGTGTTACCCAAAAGGCCATTTCCAAACCACACCATGCCATCTATTCTTGGAGAAGGATGGATGGAGAGAGAAAACCAAGCTAAAACGGAGAAAGACTGCATATATTGGCAACATACATCGCAACACAAAGTACCAATTCTGTAATTAATTATGTAGGGGAAAATTGAAGTGAAGCGTTGGACATTCATTGAGATCGATATGCCACTTCAAGAAGACGAAGAAAGTTGCAATTTCATCGAGAAACCATAGAGAACTTAGTTGCGTACCTTATAACGAAATGGAACGTAACTCCTATGGTAATTATTCTGAAATGGATCGAAGCGACACATCCTGCAATAAAGGAAATTCCTGCTGCATTTCCCTCCTGCAGCCTGAGTCCCGGCGTCGTCGATCAAAGTCGCAGTATCAGAAATTCCCAGCTTTGTAGCTGAGATAAGCCCCGGGCGCGATCCGACAAATAAGGAAGTCAAAAACCCTCTCTAGCGATCTTAAGTAGCTGTCGCTCCCGCGTTCTACGCTCTCGAGGACGTTATCTATACCTGCATCGGACACAAACAGCTACTATACAACAACCAACGCGTGCTCTACTAATATCTACACATAATTTGTCTTCTCCTCGGGTTCTTGCCCACGTCGGAAACTTTCCATCTGAAATATATCTTTGCGTCCGTTTATGGGCATCAATAATACCCGGCCACCTATTAATAACCGACATTCTTCTCTGCAAAAATTATTGCTGCAATTAAACGCGCGACAGTGCGTGAATCGATCCGACGTCCGATACGGATCTCGACGTGTGTTCCGCCTTTAGTTCAAGATCGACAGAAAATTTTTGAAATGGACACAACATATATACACTGTGTCCGTAGAGTATGGAACAAATTCATTTTTAGCTAAACAGACCATTTTAAGAAATAATCCTGAAACACGTCGATTTTTTTATTTAATTTACCGTATTTTAAAATAATAATCTAATATACACGGTGAATTACTTTCGAGTAATGACGTCACCGTCATTTTTTTTTATATGGAACACCCCCATTTTGTCTCAATTTGCTGATTACACTAGCTGAGCTGATTCCAAAAATGTATCACATGTTGATTCCAATTGGTACAGGGTGGACAAAAATACAATATGATATTAATAATAATATTAAAACATTCACGAATACCAAAAATATTGTACTACTATACTGTCATTGAACACCAATAAATCACTAAACAAATAATGACATTCCATAAAAAACTAGACGACTATGTTTTTTTTTAAATTGATAAGAAATAATTTCTTTCGTATTCCTTCTGCTAGACCACAATTACCAAACATGTTTGGAAACAACTCATTTTTATTAATCTAAGAATGTAACAAACTACAGGGTGTTAAATTCAAACCAATTGCCGCTAGACAATAAGTATTTTCGATAATATTGTTAATTTAACTAATAAAGAATGTTGCGCGTTACTTTATTAGCAAACACAAAACTATTGTATTTTTGTCCACCCTGTACCAATTGGAAACAACATGTGATACATTTTTGGAATCAGCTCAGCTAGAGTCATCGGAAAATTGAGACAAAATGGGGGTGTTTCATTAAAAAAAAATTACGATGACGTCATTACTCGAAAGTAATTCACCCTGTATATTAGATTATTATTTTAAAATACGGTAAATTAAAATTAAAAATCGACGTGTTTCAGGATTATTTCTTAAAAAGGTCTGTTTAGCTTAAAATGAATTTGTTCCATACTTTAACAAAATTCTAAAATTAAAATTGCAGACATCGATTTGTTCGGGGAACGAGAGACCAGAAATAACATCAGGAGTTCCGTGAACATATTTACCCTATTAATTAAAAACTCAATTTTACCGCATTAATTCCAATATGGGTCGAGAGCATGCAAAACAACAGTCAATTTTGCTTCTATTTACATCAATTACAAGATAATTTCACTCCGCCATTCGCAAAAAATTAATCCATGAATAATGGATTCTCCCTGGTGGGAGAATTTAATTAATTGTTCGTGTTAAGCCAGAAAAAAAACATAATTATCTGGTTAGAAAAAAGAGGAATACATAGAAACATTGTAGGCGAGTGTTTCACCTGTTTCAGCTGTTGAGAGGTGGTAATTTGTATTCATTTAGGGTCATCCTTAAAAAAAACTGGTTATACTTATTTTAATTGAATACAAATTACGCATTTGTAATCTTATGGATTAATTTTTACCTTCCAAGTCTGGCTTAATAAGAATGAATAAAGGGGGAAGGTGAACTTGAGGCTTGCACCTACTAAATTGTCACTCGGGGAATAACTACAAGTTGAAAATTTGTTGTGTATATGTTCCATAGGTAATTTACTTTTGTATGAATGAGATACAAATTACTTAATTTTGTAATTACTTTTACAATTATCCAAAGCAAAGGAAATTTTATAAACACTTTCGATTAATCAAATTTTGGCTTACACAAATTTCATCGTCTTACACTAACAAAATTTTTTCTCGTGCATTTCCTTGGAATTTCTACACGAAGCAGAAGAGGGTTCTTAGTATTCCTCTGAAATAAAATCACGTAAAGTAATTCTGACGATTATAAGCTACTCTAAAATAGTGGTAAACTCATCAAAATTTTACTTTTCATTTTACTTTTAAATTCATTCAAAAAGTATTTTACACCTCCTTATGTAAAATAAACCACAAACGTGTGTAATCACATGTACTATTTCTTACAGAATGTAGATAAACTTTCGGACCAAATTTTACACATACAAAATTTACTTTTTTACACCTAATTTTACTTTTTTCATGAGTAAATTTTACTTTTTTCAAAGATAAAGTCCTTATTTCGGGCTGGCGTTAAAGGGTCACCTCACGGGCGAAATCTACGTTGACCGTCTCGAACCGGCAGTGGCAAGGATGCTGCAGGTGGCAGAGGGGCAGAGGGAAGATGGCCCCGAGAGCAGTCTACCTGTTGCTGTACTTAGCGGGGGAGTAGTGGGCGAAGAACCAGCGGCTCGTTTGGGTCTCCCGATCACCGAAAGGAGCTTCTCTTTGTTGATTGTCGAATTATGCCGCTGCCCGAAGACAAATTTATTGTCTTGTCCGGCGCAGGGCCGGATTCGGCCCATGAACTCATACATTTTGAACTTTTTGGCTTTATTCTTCTTGTTTAACAATCTGTATTGTCTTCAGTTGAACCTTATTGGTAAATATCGACATCTGATTGATTTTTTTTCTATTGAATAGCTGAATTTGTAGCTATTTCAAATAATCGATACCTTTCATGGTTTCAGCAAAATCTGGTGAATTTTCTAAAATATTGATTTTTTTCGATAAAAAGTGATTCCCAAAAAACAATAAGCCCCTTTTGACATCTTTTCACCCTAATACAGATCTCAAAACAACCCTGATTGTATGTAATTGAATTTTATAATGATTTCTTTATGACTAAGTCAAACCAAACCATTTTCAGTACAATAGTCACAAATAATAAATATTTCAGCAAACAAAGGGGTTCTTTTTTGAAGAAGACAGCTGAAATCTCATCGAAAATGCACATCAAAGTTTGAATTAACTTTTGGTTCATTGTTTCCAATCATACTACAGGAATCGTTAGTGTAGAAAATTTTTATCAACAACATTTGGAGATTTTGGATTGATCTAAAATTGATTTCTACCATGAAGTCTCTCATGTATAATAATAATAAATTAGAAACATCGATAATAGTAAATAGCCTGGGTTGGTTGAAAGAGCAACAAAGCTTGAAGATAACGAAACCATTTCATAAACTAAAACTCGCATCTGAGGGGTTCCACAGGGGCCTAGTCGTGGCAAAAATAGAACAACGAAGCATTATTTATTATCATATCAAAACTTTCTTAAGAGTTACTAAGTCTACCAGGTGATTTTGATACCAAACTCGACTCGAAGTACCATAAAATCTTCCGTGAATACTTCCATACAAACTCTGATCCATAACCTCAATCTAACCGCTGTCATTCCTCCGCCCAACTTTGAGATATGCTGACGTCCTTGCGGAGTTGCTCGACCGACAAGGTTGACTGGCGTATCTTTCAACGACCCAGAAGGTGTATTTCGTTAACGTCGTATTTTTCACCAACCAGAATGCTGGGCGATGTCTAATTGAAATTCTATGGAAATCGAGGATCCGTACGGTGCGCCGAAATTGATACACCGGCTAGAGATCCGGAAGAATTGATGGATGGGGCCACGTCTTGTCGAAACTGCCTGCTGGATTCCCACTGTTCGCGTTGAAAATCGAGATGGGTGATGGTATTGATTGATGGATTGGGTGTTTTTGATGGTACTCGGATGATCGTAATAAAATGTTGTTAGGTGCCTCTTATATTGACACGAAGTGAGTTTGGTGAACACGAAAACAAAAACATGCACGAAAACACGAAAACAAAAAGATGCAGAATTGGAGGCATTACTTGATCAAAACTCATGTCAAACGAAAAAAGAATTGGCAGGATCATTGAGAGTGACGCAACAAGCCATTTCAAAACGCCTGAAAATCATGGGAATGATTCAGAAACAAGGTAATTGGGTGCCGTACGAGTTGAAGCCGAGAGATGTTGATCGGCGTTTCTTTGCTTGTGAACAGCTGCTTGCAAGGCAAAGACGGAAGAGATTTTTGCATCGCATTGTGATTGAAGACGAAAAATAGGTTCATTACGATAATGCAAACCGCAGAAAATCATGGAGAATCTCGGCCATGCTTCCACGTCGATGGCCAAACCGAATATTCACGGTTCCAAGGTCATGCTCAGTATTTGATGGGACCAGCTCGGCGTAATGTATTATGAGTTGTTTAAACCGACTGAGACAATCACAGGCGATCGTCATCAAAGGCAACTAATGCGTAATAATAATGTAACCACAGTGTTGGCGGAAAAATTGAATTATTTGTGGAAAATACTTCGTTTTCCTGTCACCTGACCAACCGTAAGTGCTGATCTGGAATTTTCTTGTCTGCTATTCTCACTAAACGTACTAAAAATCTCGCATTTTCAAGGCTCTTTATCTCCACGCGCAATTCCCATACCCGGAGAGCGGTAAAATCTGCCATTCTGCGTTTTTTTTCCTCAGGTCGACCGCATGTCGACCGTATCAGCCCATCATAACAGCGTCGTCCGTCACCTCGATCGATGCCTTCGACAAAGGCAGCGCGACAAAAACTCGTCGTAAACGTGTTAACAACGATTTCACAGCCGATCGGTTACAGTTGGCGGTGCACTTTCGAATTGGGCGAAAAATACGAACGGGAGAACATCTTCCGAAGGATGCTGGGACCTGCTGACGCGCCACGGTCGCTGTCGGTCTGCGGTTTGGGAACGAGCAGCTACTTTTTTGCCGGCATTGTGCTCGAAAATTGCCGGTTGATGTACTCCGACGGAGTCAGGTGCGTAGGCGGCTTTAGAGTATACGGTATGACGAAATGGCGATAATCGTAAATGTGGAAAGAGAAATTGACATTATTATGATAATAATGACGATTATAGTGGCTTTATTTGCAAGAAAAAAATACACGAAGTCTTGCTCTAAGCTAATCGACTTAAACCACAAATGATAAAATTGAGGAGAATACCAAGAAAACACAGAAACAAGAAACAATCATCATGAAGCAACAAAGAGAGCTCATCAAAACAATTAATGAGTTTTTTTTCAGAATGAGTGAACTCACATACAGGGATTCACGGCTAGACTTGATATTCAAGTTACTTGACTAGATATTCTAGCTGATATACTCAATATTCAAACTACTTGACATGAACTTGACTTGAAGTTAAGTAGTAGTTTTTCAATGTCAAGTCAAATATTTATTTACTTGAGTTGATTTCAAGTCGAGCTGAAGCCAAGTAGCTTGAATATCAAGCCAAGCCGTGAATGCCTAGAGATGAAATTTTCAAATAACTGTAAACAAAAAAATTGCAGTGTAAAACACAAAAAATGCGCTGTAAACAAAAAAATTGCGCTGTAAAACACAAGAATGCGCTGTAAACAAACAAAATTGCGCTGTAAAACACAAAAAATGCGCTGTAATAAAAAAAATTCGCTCTAAAACACAAAAATGCGCTAATAACAAAAAAATTGCGCTGCATACGAATAATATGGGCTTTAATCCTAAAATGTTCTAAGAATGTTTTTGTTGAAAAATGCCATAGTTCACGATAGTGAAATCGTTTTTGATGTTTAGTCATCAGGGTTGCCAATTGCTGAAGTATAAAAGGAAAAAAAAATTGTCATCGGCAATTTCTGATTGCGAGAAAGATATCGACTCCTGTTGAACCATTACCGGCTCAAAATTCAGATATTGTTCGCTGGCGAGCGCTCAAAAAAACTGACTCTAGATTAAAAACAAACTTCGCACCATAATAAAATTTTTTATATTTTTTGTTACAGAGAAAATATGACCCGTGAGACGAAAGTAAATATAAAACCATTGTACCAGAGTTTCTTCACCGTTTTTGTCCCCTCGTCGAGCCGAAATCGAGAGAGAGAGAAAGATACCAAACGCGGTATTCCGGTCATTTTTTCGAAATTCGGCATCCGAGCAGGCCGTTCACCGTCGTATCGAAAACAATGAAAATTTACAGGTTGGCGAACTGGAATGGCGAGAAGAAGAGGTAATTCCTGTTCGGTAGAAATGCAATTCGTCTCGGCAAAAACGATCTCATATTCGTCGTCCTCGTATTTCTCGCGTCATACATAACTGAGAGGACTTTGCGACGGCAGATGAATGCCAAATTGGAGATCGCTACTCTCCGATCGTCCGAGAGCGATTACAGAGTCTGTCGCTTGAGGAATTCCGAGTTTACCGAGGCAATTATAGGAAAGTTGTGGAAATATCGGAAATTCCGTTTGTTTTGACGCCATCGGAATGATTGGGGATATTGATGGTCCAAACATGTTTCCCTGGGGTACACTCAAAGAACGACGTGCATAAGTAGAACTGAAATTTGACCCGAACTGTGCATAATAGGCAGATTTCGACAATTTATTCTCAGTTTGGTTTGGCAATTCATCATGAATAGACTCACGCCAGAACAGCACTTGCAAATAGTGCAATTTTATTTCGAAAATAATGGTTCTGTGCGGAATACGTATCGCGCACTACGTCCATTTTATTTTGTTTAGCGATGAAGCGCACTTCTGGTTGAATGGCTACGTTAACAAACAAAACTGCCGCATTTGGAGTGAAGCTAATCCTCAAGTGTATGTCTTAACACCGTTACATCCAGAAAAACTGACTGTTTGGTGCGCTTTATGGGCGGGTGGAATCATTGGTCCGTACTTCTTCAAAAACGATGATGGCCAGAACGTTACAGTCAATGGTGATCGGTATAGAGCCATGATTACTAAATTTTTCATTCCTGAATTGAACAACTATGATGTCCAGGAGCTGTGGTTCCAACAAGACGGCACAACATGTCACACAGCTCGTGCCACAATCGATTTATTGAAAGACACGTTTGGTGACCGCCTAATTTCACGTTTTGGACCTGTGAATTGGCCTCCGAGATCTTGTGATTTAACACCGCTAGACTACTTTCTGTGGGACCATGTAAAGTCATTGGTCGATGCGGATAAGCCACAAACCCTTGACCATTTGGAAGACAACATTGGCCGTGTTATTGCCGATATACGGCCACAAATGTTGGAAAAAGTCATCGAAAATTGGACGTCCAGATTGGACTACATCCGAGCCAACCGTGGCGGTCATATGCCAGGAATCATATTTAAAATGTAATGCCACAAGATTATCTTGCGGATAAATAAAATTCATGTCAATGGAATAATCCATCGTTGTTTTATTGCAATTTAAAGTTCTATAGCTCTAAAAAAAACACCCTTTATAGAGTGCATTTTCGAAAACAGCAGCCACAGCATCGCGCCCTGCGTAACCCCCAATCAACAACCCATAATCCCTCACACGCTACCAACCTTAAACCAACAAAAACCTTCCCAACTCCCAAAAATTCCACTCTACAGCCCAAAATTCCACCGGTCCACCTACACCACGACATTCGGATCACGGCGCGAAGGACCAGTTCTAATTGACCTCCCCCCTCCCCTCCCTAAGCGGGCAGAAGCTACGCCGCTGCGAGACACCTGGCTCTCAACCATCGCGACACCTCCGATTGTGTAGCGTCATCACAGAGAAAGCTGTAACGCGGCATCGTCGCCGTCGTGATTGTTGAATGGGTTCGATGACAGCCGAGAAAGGTATATTTGTTTGGTAACGATGTTGGTTTAGTCTTCAATTAGAAACATAAACCGAACGGAGGATGACAGAAGTGGGTATGGGAGATGGCTGTGAAGAAGCGGTACGTGACACCTTCTTCGACTACGCGAACTGGTTTCACGTTGGTCTCTGTTTGACGAGTGTCGATGATGCTGAAGATGGGTTTAGTTTGGACACTGCCGGATTGAAAGATTTTTTCTCTAATTCTGTGGTTATTCCGTTCATTCTTCCACATCTTGTAGAACAAAATCGTGCGAGAATATATCAGAAACGCACAGTTTTCATGGTTATATTTTAATATTCTATGTTGGCACTCTGAACTTTCCGCTACGGCTTTATCTGTCAATTCATCAATTTGCCTTGAAGAAATCAGTTCTGCCAACCAACATTTTTCAATGCAAAAATCACTAAATTATATTTATGGAAATATTTCATTAATTTCAATGAAAATGCAATGAATTAGAGAAAATAATGTATAATACTCGTACAGAAGGCTCATTCTACCACTCGTTCATTCATTGAATTTTGAACTCGTGGAAGAATATCAATGCCTTCTGCACTTGTATTATAAATAACTATACTATCTTCTTATTCCATTAACAATATGAATCGTACATCTACTGCTGAACGCGTGAAGATTGTGAAAACTCACAACAAAAATAATGATTCTGTAGTAAGTACGTTTCACACTTTACGGGCAGATTATGGTTGACATAATGGTCCATGTGAACGTACAATTGGTGAGACAGTGAAAAAATTCTGGAATGAAAGATACTGAATTTGATACTGATGTCTTAGGCTCATATTTCATCGAAAATATTGCCGCTGTAAGTGAAAATATTGAAAGAGAATCAATTTTATTCATTTCTCTTCGCGCACAACATTTGGGCCACACTTACGGCAGGCTGTGGCATATTTTGAATCTGAAATCTGTCTTTAACTTTGAATTCTTCCATGAAATGTTGTTGCTTGCTGGTCTTTTGAAATAATTGGATTCAAGTATGAAAAATACTTCTTTTAACTTCATAGGCGATTCTGGCAATCTGTATTCTGATCGTAGCTTTCAAATCTGTAAGAACGTCCCTTGTTGTTACTTGTAGAGAGCTTTTGATCCTTTTTAAGGTAAATTGTATGCGTATAAACCAAGGCTGGTGTAAGATGAACATCTTGAAAAGGGTGGATCCATAGAGTAATAAACATAGATAGAGGGAGCATACGCAATTTTTACATGTCCCCAACATGGTTAGATTACGTTGTCGGATTGTAATATATTTTCAAATCTACAATTTCACTATATCGTTATAAATGTATATTATATTGAATGAAATATATTTATTTGAGTGATTCCCGATTGAATATGCAAATTTGAATATTTGGAATCCGAAATTTTTCCTAATTGTCGAATTTATAATAAGCTGAATATTTATCATTATCTGAATCTACCTGCTGAAATCCAAGGTTTGGCAACTTTTGCTCTCCTAGTGTCATCGGTTGTTTCACGTCGTTTGGCGCGCTTGAAGTTTGTTTTTAAATTTCTGATATATTTAGGTATTTATTTCAATATATTTTGAGTTGATATGAAACGTTGATTAACTGGGGGACATAAGAAGTGCGTTCTTTGTGGAGAAACTCGCGAATTGAGTGAAATATCATATCACTGATATGTTTTAATTCCGCGCGCTTCATGTCAAACTTGGTAGTTCATTTGGTCACTGAAAATGGCATATGCTCTCTCTATCTATGTTTATCACTCTGAGATCGTCACCAAGGAGTAAATAACCCACACACAGACCGTTTTCACCTTCGGAGAAGATCGGCGCCGCGTTTTGACAAATCTATCGGCAAACATAACCAATCTTTCATCGGATCGTAAATGCATCATCAGACCCGGACCGGTTACTGGCTGAGCGGTATCCACTGGCTACCTGCCACCGTGCGTCGTAATTTACAAGGGTTTCGTGACACTATGCTCACAAAACAAGATGCACAACGCCCGATTTATCGATCGGTAATTGTCGCTATCTTGCTCGGCACAAGTCATACGGAACGAAGAAGTTCGAAGATAAAAAAAAGGAGCTGAGTAACTGAAACGGAACAAGGTTGCGTATAGACATCGAACTTTGATTTTTTTAGGCGTTCGGTAGTTGTTACTTATAGAAAAAAGCATCAAGTGAATTTTTGGAAATATTTACTTAATTAAGATTTTGTACTCGTGGTGATGCAGAATGGTGAATGCGCCATGAATTGCAAATCGGCTGTCACCGACGAAAAATCAAAAAGATTTTGAATGACCGTGAAGTGAAGTTGATCCAGATAGCAGTCATTGTGAAGATATCATCTGAATGAATATTTGTACATGAGAAAGCTGTGTGCAAAATGGGTGCAGCGCGAGCTTACAATCGATTAAAAGCAACAACGTGTTAATGATTCTGAGCAGTGTTTAAAGCTGTTTAAGTGCATTAAACCAGAATTTTTGCGTCGATATGTGACAATGGATGAAACATGGCTCCATCATTTCACTTCGGAGTCCAATCAACAGTCAGCTAAGTGCACTGCACACGATGAACTAAATCCAAAGCGAGGAAAACACAACAGTCAGCTGGCAAGGTTATGGCATCATTATTTTGGGATGTGCAAGGTATAATATTCATTGATTACATCCAAATGGGCCAGACCATCAACAGCGATTATTATATAGCGCTATTGGATCGTTCAAAGGATGAAATCATTAAAAAAGGGCCCCATTTGAAGAAAAAAAGGAGCTGTATCATCAAGACAATGCGCAGTGTCACAAATCAATGAAAACAATGGCAAAATTGCATGAATTGGGTTTCGAATTGCTTCTGCATCCACCGTATTCGCCAGATTTGGCCCCCAATGACTTTTTCCTGTTCTCAGACTCAAAAGAATGCTCGCTGGAAAGAAATTTAGCGCCAATGAGGAAGTAATAAACTGAGGCCTATTTTGAAGCGAAAGACAAATCGTACTACAAAAATGGTAAAGAAAAGTTGGAAGATCGCAATAATCGCTGTATCACCCTCGAAGGCAACTATGTTGAATAATAAAATCGAATTTTGCCAAAAAAATGTGTTTTACTTGTATGACAGAACACATCACTAGTTGAATATAAACACAATAACGTACAAACTACATGCCGAGTTTCAATGAATGATTAAATGAAATGAAAGATATATAATTTCGATCTCCTAAACGCATTTTACTTACTCCACTGCATTGCAAAAAAAAACTACTCCAATTCAAAAAAAACAACAATAAAAACGCGAAACACATCCGAATGACACTGTGAAACCACATCCAAACAAAATCCCACACCATCCAAAACCCACTAAACCGTAAATTCCGAAACGATAATCGTCCCATCAGACCTTATCAAACTAACCCAACAGCCACCGTATCGACCTCCATTATTACCCAAAATACCACGACGAAATTATTGAAGCCAAGGTGCTCCGCACAGCTGGAATCGACGAATTTCGCCAATACCGACGCTCTGCAGCAATTCCACTTATCCATCATAAATAAATATCTTTCGTTATAATAAGCAAATGATGCGAAGAGATAGCCGTGGAGCAGTCGGCCCAAGAATGCCGCCTGCATGTCTTACGCCAGCCATATTAAATATATGTAGCTCGAGGTAGCAGGAATTGGCATCGGCTCATCAAAATTCTTCGGTGGACGATAAAAAGCGAGTTGCGGTCTGCTCTAGGTACGTTACCCTGCTGTTACGACGTCGATGGGGGATCGACTTTGGGTCCGTGAGATGGATGCTGCTCGTTTGTTGATGTCGGACGTTCTGAAGATGCCGAGTCGTTAAGATGAGATGAGTGCCTGGGATGGATATTGCCCTGATCTACATTTTACGGGCTGTATCGATAGTTGGGATCGTATCCGATGGACGGTTACTAATGTTGGTACTACTGGGTGCCGTCTGTGGGGTTATGGACGAGGTGGAATCTGCGGAAGGTACTTAAACCCAAATGAAAGCTAGTTCGAACTGCTAACGGGTGTTTTTTTTCGAGGTATATAACTTTAAGTTGGCATTACTGTTCAAGATGGAGGCCGATTTAACAGCTGTCAAGTGATTTATTCTCAGTTTGGTTTGGCAATTCATCATGAATAGACTCACGCCTGAACAACGCTTGCAAATAGTGCAATTTGATTTCGAAAATAATGGTTCTGTGCGGATTACGTATCGCGCACTACGTCCATTTTATTTTGTTCAGCGATGAAGAGCACTTCTGGTTGAATGGCTACGTAAACAAACAAAACTGCCGCATTTGGAGTGAAGCTTATCCTCAAGTGTTTGTCGAAACACCGTTACATCCAGAAAAACTGACTGTTTGGTGCGCTTTATGGGCTGGTGGGATCATTGGTCCGTACTTCTTCAAAAACGATGATGGCCAGAACGTGACAGTCAATGGTGATCGATATAGAGCCATGATTACTAACTTTTTCATTCCTGAATCGAACAACCATGATGTCCAGGAGCTGTGGTTACAACAAGACGGCGCAATATGTCACACAGCTCGTGCCACAATCGATTTATTGAAAGACACGTTTGCTGACCGCCTAATTTCACGTTTTGGACCTGTGAATTGGCGTTCAAGATCTTGTGATTTAACACCGCTAGACTTCTTTCTGTGGGGCTATGTGAAGTCATTGGTCTATGCGGATAAGCCACAAACCCTTGACCATTTGGAAGACAACATTCGCCGTGTTATTGCCGATATACGGCCACAAATGTTGGAAAAAGTCATCGAAAATTGGACGTCCAGATTGGACTACATCCGAGCCAGCCGTGGCGGTCATATGCCAGAAATCATATTTAAAATGTAATGCCACAAGATTATCTTGCGGATAAATAAAATTCATGTCAAGCGAATAATCCATCGTTGTTTTATTGCAATTTAAAGTTCTATAGCTCTAAAAAAACACCCTTTACTTGTAAAATCTCGGTTGGTTCAAAGCCTCATCAGTGTATGTATCTGTCAGTAGTTTCTGATTTCTTCATCGCCTTTGATGAGTTGAAATTGAATCCTTTCATCTGTTGTGAAGTCTAATGTCTGGTTCTTTCCCTAATGTGTCTGTTTTTATACATTTTGTATGTCTTATATGAACTACTGATAGTGCTATGATGTCTAGTTAAATCTATGTGACTTTGAAAACATAAAATTATTCAAAAATGCAAATCTAATTATGGTAGACCATTGGAATCGATCTCAAGCCTTATTTCTAGCAGGACAACATCCGATTGTTTCACTTATTACAGAATGAAATGACCTATCAAGATTTGCATTGAATCAATAATGAAGATCCGATAAAAGGAATGATGAAGATGAACTAAAAAACTTGTATTCAGAAAAAATTAATTGTCTAATTTCGAATACTTAATGTTGAATGTATTTCAGGTCTACCACTATCTGTCAACCGAAAAGAAATGAATAGAATCATTGATTGGAAAGCCAACAACGTCCGATCGGTAAAAAAAAAGATCGAATAAATATTAATGTTCCTGCGAGCAACGAACTAAACCAGTTTGTAGGATCATGTGTCATCTTGAATGATTACATTAATACATTAATCAGTTCCCTGTGAAACAGAATGAATGTCTATAAAAACTCAGACGATTAGAGAATCATTCCAAAAACTGAGCATTCGTGTTTCTGGTTCTTCAATCGAATTAGCTGATAATGATACCGTGGACTGTGAAGAAATGTTACGCAATGGGGCCTAAGGAGATCTATTAGTGATATTGGAGGCATTCAAATTTTATGGACGGAAGAAAAACTTTCCTTCCTAGACAAATATAAAGAGTGTTTTTTTTAGAGCTATAGAACTTTAAATTGCAATAAAACAACGATGGATTATTCGATTGACATGAATTTTATTTATCCGCAAGATAATCTTGTGGCATTACATTTTGAATATGATCTCTGGCATATGACCTCCACGGCTGACTCGGATGAAGTCCAATCTGGACGTCCAATTTTCGATGACTTTTTGCAACATTTGTGGCAGTATATCGGCAATAACACGGCGAATGTTGTCTTCCAAATGGTTTGTGGCTTATCCGCATAGACCAATGACTTTACATAACCCCACAGAAAGTAGTCTAGCGGTGTTAAATCACAAGATCTTGGAGGCCAATTCACAGGTCCAAAACGTGAAATTAGGCGGTCACCAAACGTGTCTTTCAATGAATCGATTGTGGCACGAGCTGGGTGACATGTTGCACCGTCTTGTTGGAACCACAGCTCCTGGACATCATGGTTGTTCAATTCAGGAATGAAAAAGTTAGTAATCATGGCTCTATACCGATCACCATTGACTATAACGTTCTGGCCATCATCGTTTTTGAAGAAGTACGGACCAATGATTCCACCAGCCCATAAAGCGTACCAAACAGTCAGTTTTTCTGGATGTAACGCTGTTTCGACATACACTTGAGGATAAGCTTCACTCCAAATGCGGCAGTTTTGTTTGTTGACGAAGCCTTTCAACCAGAGGTGCGGTTCATCGCTAAACAAAATAAAATGGACGTAGTGCGCGATACGTATTCCGCGCTGAACCATTATTTTCGAAATAAAATTGCACTATTTGCAAGCGTTGTTCAGGCGTGAGTCTATTCATGATGAATTGCCGAACCAAACTGAGAATTAATCACTTGACAGCTGTTAAATCGGTCGCCATCTTGAACAGTAATGCCAACTTAAAGTTATATACCTCGAAAAAAACACCCGTTAGATGAGATCAAATTCTTTGTCACCAACTATTCAAATTTGTCTAGAATACGTCGATCAACTGGATAATGTCGACCAAAAAAATTCAAATTGAAGGATTATTGTCTCATCGTTGCAATATTTCGACACTATAAGCTTCTTTAAAGTTCCACCCACCTCAAAGTCAAACAAAAACCGCACAAGGGCAAACTTGTTCTCATGGCAACAGGTACATAAATCAGGATCCCTCCAGATAGAGCTCCCGAAAGAAGGCTGCACGTATAAACAAGAGGATCGAAATCGGGTACCAGAGGCGGCCTGCGATAAGCGACATAAAAACAAACAACCGATAAATAAACTGTTGTCAAACAATTAAGATATCTTGCGCGGTGGTGTAGATATACAGGGAAGCCCGAGAAACAACCCCATCTCATAAATTTGACCGCTATCTTTGGGTAGCAAGAGGTAAAAAATCGGGGATCCGACGTTATCCGAAGGAATATCAGGACCGTAATCGGTGAGGGGGCGCCACTAATTAGTAGATGGTGTTTCGTGGGAAAATCTGGTCTATTTCGATTCACCTTCGAATAAATTATAGGATTTTAGGGTATACAAAGGATACGACACCTGGAAAAATCGTTTTTGATAGCCACGAAAAAAATTTCACATTTTCGCTCGACTATGAGCGTACAATAGTATATTGTGCAACAAGTGGGGAAAGTCCAACTCTTCTCGCGAGTGTGGAAGTTTGTGGCACGAGCCTGAAAGGCGAGTGCCGCAAACACATCAGCGAGACAAGGACTTTCTCCACATGTTGCACACTATACTTTTCCTACTACTGCACAAATTTCAATAATTCAAGTAATGAACTTGATTCAAATCAAAATAGCTTTCGTTGACAGTATTTGATAATTTATTGCGTTTCCTTAGAAACGACTCAGAAGCCCAATTTCATTGGTCTACCAAGCGAGGTGTTGGCAAAGTGCCGTGGGGAATAATATTTCCCACAGTATGAGCAATACATAGTTTTGAAATTGAGTAAGCTATGAAGAAAACGCTACTCCTCCATAGCAGTTGTAGGAAAAATACTTTTTTGTACGCTCGCAGTCGAACGAAAATGTGAAACAAAACAAATTTCATATTTTCGTTCGAATGTAAGCGTACGAAATACGTTTTTGTACGTTCACAGTCGATCGAAAAACCTACGTCGCCGGAATTCAAGAGGAATATCAAATATTAGTTGAATTTCGTAGCAAAAATGCAATTAACATACTGCTTCACCTATAGAACAGAATTGGAAGAGTTAAAATAGTGTCTCAATGAACAAAATATTCACGTGAAAAATTGCAATTTTTGTAGGCCAACTGAATTTGTCAAACATTCAAAAGTTTCGAAATATCCCACTCTACTTCAAATAAAAAAAATGTATAATAATGATTTTTAAAACTTGGAATCGAACATAGAATTCGGTAGATTTTGAACTGGCAGAATCGTGGATCTTCCAGCACTGGACAGACTGGAGGTCGGTGTAGAAGTAATAAAATTAGAAGATAATTAGCTCTTCACTAGTTCTTATTCAAGGCAATTAAAAAGTCATTTAAATTGTTAGTCATGGCAACACTCCTCCACTTCTTCAAAACAGGGTTCTTCGCCGAGAATGTCGACCGGATAATTAAATTCATAATTATATATACGAAAAACGTACCAGCTACAGTCAAACCGAGGCATACATTCCAGGAAGATGTTTTCTTGCTTTGAAAAAAAGGGACTGTCAATAACAGCATTATAAGAGCTTTGTTAGTGCAGCTGTCAAATTTTTAGATTGAATGAACTTCAGAGTAATAAACAGAGTAATAAACGAAAATATTGTCCCCAAAATGAACTATCAAATTTGACATGAAACGCGCGGAAATTTCAACATATCAGTGATACGATATTTCACTCAATTCGCGAGTTTCTCCACAAACAACGCACTTCTCATGTCCCATAGTGAATCAACGTTTCATATTAACTCCAAATATATTGCAATAAATACCTAAATATATCAGAAATTCAGAAAACAAACTTCAAGCGCGCCAAACGACGTGAAACAACCGATGACACTAGGAGAGCAAAAGTTGCCAAACCTTGGATTTCAGCAGGTAGATACAGAAAGAAATAAATATTCTACTTATTATAAATTCGACAATTAGGAAAAATATAGGATTCCAAATATTAAAATTTGCATATTTAATCGGGAATCACTCAAATCAATATATTGTATTCAATATAATATACATTTAACACGATATAGTAAAATTGTGGATTTGAAAATATATCACAATCCGACAACGTAATCTAACCATGTTGGGGACATGTAAAACTTGCGTATACTCCCTCTAGCTATGTTTATTAATCTATGGAATGAACATATACAGGATCATAGAGAACGGTGGAGATTAATTGAGCCAACTTTTGAGGGACATTTCAGCTTCAATCGATATTAAACTGCATCGTTCCAATCGCATCTTCAAGAGCAACAAAAACGATCTGAATACCTCTTA
Organism: Harmonia axyridis; assembly: GCF_914767665.1. NCBI lineage: Eukaryota > Metazoa > Arthropoda > Insecta > Coleoptera > Coccinellidae > Harmonia > Harmonia axyridis. Next base: position 3,015,447 of record NC_059502.1, read on the forward strand.
AGGCGCAGATTAGAAACAAAACAAATGGATCTAATTATGAGGTAATTGATAATGTACCTTTAGAGGCGGGAAACACTAATGATCGGAATATATAAAACAAATGACGAATGCTCAGCAAGTGTTCGAACGTTACATAGATCGGTCATACATTATTGTACGGGTTTTCTTCTATGGTTTAATATTTTTCTTGCTACCCTCATCTATGGCTAACAACGAACGATTTCCGTTCTAGGCCGTCAATTTGCAAGATAGAGAGTGTGGAGCAAATTACTCATTTGCCTTATAATAGCAACGATTTGTCGACTGAACGGCTAGAGCTTGTACAGGCTGTTTGTCAGAGGTTAATACGAATATGCGATTGTTGATCAACTTGGCTACTCAGATTACTAACTTTAGAACCTTCACAGAATAGACGCTTTGCAATGGAACCCGAAAAATTTGTTCATCAAGCCAAGTAGCTTAACATTTTAACCAACTAACGGGTGTTTTTTTTTCGAGGTATATAACTTTAAGTTGGCATTACTGTTCAAGATGGCGACTGATTAAACAACTGTCAAGTGATTTATTCTGTTTGGTTTGGCAATTCATCATGAATAGACTCACGCCTGAACAACGCTTGCAAATAGTGCAATTTTATTTCGAAAATAATGGTTCTGTGCGGAATACGTATCGCGCACTACGTCCATTTTATTTTGTTTAGCGATGAAGCGCATTTCTGGTTGAATGGCTGCGTCAACAAACAAAACTGCCGTATTTGGAGTGAAGCTAATCCTCAAGTGTATGTCGAAACACCGTTACATTCAGAAAAACTGACTGTTTGGTGCGCTTTATGGGCTGGTGGAATCATTGGTCCGAACTTCTTCAAAAACGATAATGGCCAGACGTTACAGTCAATGGTGATCGGTATAGAGCCATGAGTACTAACTTTTTCATTCCTGAATTGAACAACCATGGTGTCCAGGAGCTGTGTTTCCAACAAGACGGCGCAACATGTCACACAGCTCGTGCCACAATCGATTTATTGAAAGACACGTTTGGTGACCGCCTAATTTCACGTTTTGGACCTGTGAATTGGCCTCCAAGATCTTGTGATTTAACACCGCTAGACTACTTTCTGTGGGGCTGTGTAAAGTCATTGGTCTATGCGGATAAGCCACAAACCCTTGACCATTTGGAAGACAACATTCTCCGTGTTATTGCCGATATTCGGCCACAAATGTTGGAAAAAGTAATCGAAAATTGGACGTCCAGATTGGACTACATCCGAGCCAGCCGTGGCGGTCATATGCCAGAAATCATATTTAAAATGTAATGCCACAAGATTATCTTGCGGATACATAAAATTCATGTCAATCGAATAATCCATCGTTGTTTTATTGCAATTTAAAGTTCTATAGCTCTAAAAAAACACCCTTTACATGTTCACGCACCTCTAGATGGTAATGTAGAAATCTGTAACTCGATTAGGCGGTCATAAACTTACTGTCATCTTACTCTGCGTTATAAAACGAAGTTTTTTCAGCTGGAAGATCGTACCAGGAACTGAAATTTGCTCTAAAACACCGTTTTGAAGAGTGGGCGCGCCCTTGCTGACACTTTTACCGTCGTAACGTGTCGCCTGCTTATCGCGCTGTAAATCAAGCCGGTAATATTCTGCTCGCAGAAATGAAGTTTCTCATCTCGGGTGACCGCATAGCAGCGACGTTCCTAAAAACCGGCTTATCTACTGGCGATCTATGAAGACGACCACGGGAATATGTCATCGTGAAATATGACGCGTCGTCGAGTCCATCTTCGTCCCACAAAAACTGCGAGTTGAGTTGTTTATATTGTGTGCGTTCTCGTAGCAGAGTGGTTTATTGCACGTGTCGCGTTTTACGGGGATTCCTGGAACGGGTGGAGATGATGACAGAGGTCGCGGAAATCTGCTTTCCTCGCTTGGGCCGAAGGCAGAGAAATTCTCAGCGTTTTTTCTTTCGTTTCGTGGAATTTTCAGGATTTAAGCAGCGTCGGACGTGAAGGGTATCTGGATGGGGGACCGCGATGTCACAAAAAGGAAGCTAGCTCCAAGAATACCACTAAAAAAGAGTGTTTTTTTAGAGCTGTAGAACTTTAAATTGCGATAAAACAACGATGGATTATTCGATTGACATGAATTTTATTTATCCGCAAGATAATCTTGTGGCATTACATTTCTAATATGATTTCTGGCATATGACCGCCACGGCTGGCTCGGATGTAGTCTAATCTGGACGTCCAATTTTCGATGACTTTTTCCAACTTTTGTGGCCGTATATCGGCAATAACACGGCTAATGTTGTCTTCCAAATAGTCAAGGGTTTGTGGCTTATCCGCATAGACCAATGACTTTACATAGCCCCACAGAAAGTAGTCTAGCGGTGTTAAATCACAAGATCTTGGAGGCCAATTCACAGGTCCAAAACGTGAAATTAGGCGGTCACCAAACGTGTCTTTCAATAAATCGATTGTGGCACGAGCTGTGTGACATGTTGCGCCGTCTTGTTGGAACCACAGCTCCTGGACATCATGGTTGTTCAATTCAGGAATGAAAAAGTTAGTAATCATAGCTCTATACCGATCACCATTGACTGTAACGTTCTGGCCATCATCGTTTTTGAAGAAGTACGGACCAATGATTCCATCAGCCCATAAAGCGCACCAAACAGTCAGTTTTACTGGATGTAACGGTGTTTCGACATACACTTGAGGATTAGCTTCACTCCAAATGCGGCAGTTTTGTTTGTTGACGTAGCCATTCAACCAGAAGTGCGCTTCATCGCTAAACAAAATAAAATGGACGTAGTGCGCGATACGTTTTCCGCACAGAACCATTATTTTCGAAATGAAATTGCACTATTTGCAAGCGTTGTTCAGGCGTGAGTCTACTCATGATGAATTGCCAAACCAAACTGAGAATAAATCACTTGACAGCTGTTAAATCGGTAGCCATCTTGAACAGTAATGCCAACTTAAAGTTATATACCTCGAAACAAAAAGACCCTATACAACTATTGACATAACTGTCAACTGTATGACCAATCGGTTCGAATAAAACATTCGAAATACATTAAAAACCGGAAAGCTCCCAATCTTCGATAGAACTAAATTGATTGAATAAATCGCTTCCGAAACAAGACCAACCCAGGAATTCCTAAGAAACATAAATCGAACAACGGATGCGGATAAACGAACAAAATAATGACATGAACCGTTAGAAATCAACAATCACAGAAGACCGGACGTATCAAACACCGCTAGAGGCTGATAATCCCAATCCACGAGTTAAAAATCAATTTGGAAGATCTGCGAAACCACCAGGTACACCTCTCCACCTGTCTTGCTTCGAATAGTCTCATTGTAAAGGTGCGTACTGACGTACTGACGACTTGTCGATCAGAATTGTGAATTTTGAGATTAAGCCTCCACTACAATCTCTTGGAGAGTAATCTGAACACGTCAATTTTGACTTGAAACAATATAAAACTGGGATTTTTCAATAAGAGGTTAGATTTTGATATAAAAAACCAGTATTTTTTAGGAGAAATCTATGGATTTTTATTTGATTGTGGAGAGGAAGGAATGCGCATGTTGACGTCTCTATATCCTCGATAACTTCACGAATTCCATCTTTTAGGTCTTGAATGAATGGATGTGGGGCATTGGCATAGACCTTGTCTTCCACGTAGCCCAAAAAAAAAATATAAAGGTGATAAATCACAAGATCTTGGTGGCCAATTGCCATAACCCATTAGAGAAATAACACTCAGTAACTCGGTAGCGCAATCCATTCACAGTAATAACGGGTGTTTTTTTTCGAGATATATAACTTTCAGTTGGCATTACTGTTCAAGATGGCGACCGATTCAACAGCTGTCAAGTGATTTATTTTCAGTTTGGTTTGGTAATTCATCATGAATAGACTCACGCCTGAGCAGCGCTTGTAAATAGTGCAATTTTACATCCAGAGAAACTGACTGTTTGGTGCGCTTTATGGGCTGGTGGAATCATTGGTCCGTACTTCTTCAAAAACAATGATGGCCAGAACGTTACAGTCAATGGTGCTAAAGTTAAAAAGTTAGTAATCATGGCTCTATACCTATGTATAGAGCCATGATTACTAACTTTTTCATTCCTGAGTTGAACAACCATGATGTCCAGGAGCTGTGGTTTCAACCAGACGGGGCAATATGTCACACAGCTCGTGCCACAATCGATTTATTGAAAGACACGTTTGGTGACCGCCTAATTTCACGTTTTGGACCTGTGAATCGGCCTCCAAGATCTTGTGATTTAACACCGCTAGACTACTTTCTGTGGGGCCATGTAAAGTCATTGGTCTATGGAGATAAGCCACAAACCCTTGACCATTTGGAAGACAACATTCGCCGTGTTATTGCCGATATACGGCCACAAATGTTGGAAAAAGTCATCGAAAATTGGACGTCAAGATTGGACTACATCCGAGCCAGCCGTGGCGGTCATATGCCAGAAATCATATTTAAAATGTAATGCCACAAGATTATCTTGCGGATAAATGAAATTCATGTCAATCGAATAATCCATCGTTGTTTTATTGCAATTTAAAGTTCTATAGCTCTAAAAGAAAACACCCTTTATCTCGTCACAAGTCTCGAATTTCCCCATAGAAGTCTGAGAAGGTGCTTCACGTCGACCAAATAGTGTTTAACTTTTGCGAACTGTGTCTGCCGAATTTTCCCCATTTTTGAAGTGAATTTCAAAAATTTCGGGGCATTGCTGAAGCGTGTATGCTTCCATTTTCAGTAATGGCATAGTTTCAACTTGCCAAACGTCAAAATATGACAGCTTCAAAAGTGACAGCTACCCAAATATCGGCCTATTCAAAATGAAACCTCTTATTGGAAAACTTCTTACTACTCTGCACCTGGCAGGCCTCGAAAATGTTCCAATTGTAAAACATTTCGCAACGGGCTGTCCGAAAGTAACGCGTCGCCCGTGCATACGCAAATCCAGCGGGTTCGTTGTTTTACATTGACACGAACTACGCAAAGGCGATAGCAGAAATAAAATATTTTTGTCGAAAGTGATCGGGACGACAAAAATACGCCAGACTGCGATAAATGGGTACTTTGTGGACAAACTGCATTATTTATAACTTGCGGACGTCAGTGGTATTTTTTTTTCGCGTGCTGCTATTAGAGGACGTTCTATTAAACGGATCCGAGTTGCTGGTCTGCTCATTAATTAAATGCTGATATAAGCGTATACCTGGTGGAATGCACACAGTTTATATGAACTGCCCAATGAGTCATCTAGGAATTCCGTAAGGTATCGGTTTTCAACGCGCATAAGATGGGTGGTTATGAGTCTCTGAAAGGAAATACCTTTTCAGGTTATCACTTTCAATATTTGGAAAAATTTTTCGAAGGATATATGTCAACCTTTGCATTGATTAGAATTCGGTAGTCTTTTAAAGTATCAAAGATAAATTAGTTGTCTTACAGCATTGTCAATAACCGTTGAATATAAAAGAATTGAATCTATGCGTCATTTCCATCATATTTTATGATTTTCAAATACTTCAAATTTCAACCATACGATATATAAAAATATATAAATTCTCAAATATTCAGAATCTACTTGTGGAACCTAAAAAGGTTCAGATATTTCAACTTTCAAATCCTGTATCATAATATAAGAAATACTTACTGTACAATGATAATAGAAACATCAACGGGTAATCTGAAAATAAAAAAAAAGAATTAGTAACGATCGATACTAGGATCTTCTTTGAAATATTATTTCAAACTATTCTCCCAATTTCATCATTTGAACACCGATTGCGAGAGATTGCTTTTTTATTCGATTAAACGCACTTTTAGTGGCTTAATCAATGAAAAATTATGAAATGAGAAGGAACCTTGCAAAAAACACTTTTATTCATTAAACTTACTGTGTAAAAGAACCGAAAATATCACCTTTTTGAAATAGAAACATGAATTAAACCACTATAAATCATAACAAAATGAAAAATAATAAAAAAATAAAGTTTCTTGATATTGAGAAACCTCCAGGCTTAGTTTGATTTCATAATTTTCCATCCAGGATCGAAGACACACGAGGCATCTTATAGATTTGTCGCCTAACCTATTGCGGGTTTTTGTACATGTAAGATCAGCTCTGGAAAATTGCCTTTCAACATGAGCTGAAAATGCTGGCGTTGTTTTAAAATCCTTGGCAATTTTGGCCAAGTTCAGAAAGATATTTCTAAAACCACCAAAATCTACCAATAGATTTCATAGACATGTGAGAAAACTACTAATAAAGTCACACTGGCGAATTCTTCAGTTTCTCGGCACTCGAGGAATCCCCTTATTTAGTCTAAGCGCACACGAGATTGCTGATATATATGCAGTGCGATGCGTGTATATCAATCTCAAGTAATATCAAGTTGCTTGATATCAAGTCAAGCAATAAATATCTAAAATCAAGTCAAGCCAAGCTCAAGCATGTAATTTTTCACGAGCTCGATTTTCAAATCAAGTAGTTGGTTAAAATGTCAAGCTACTCGGCTTGATGAATACCTAATTCCAACTAATAATCACAACGACAAACAAACTAACTCAAATCACCGAAGTACATACGAGTGAAACAAATCTCCAGGTACAGAGATTAAGAGAACCAGCTACATTCATCATGTATGAAATCAAGAAACGAGCGAAATGGTCATTGACAAGACGAGGATCTGTAATTGGATATCCGCCAATATCCAATTAATGGGATGAAACAAAACAGAAACAAGAAGTTATACTAGTTCTAATGTGATAATGGTATTAATAAGATAGAGACCGATTTCTATTTGTAATTCCAAGCGATTGGATATATTTTACTGGCTACCACAATCGTTGCGAACTGATTGAGGCCAATTAACCTTCAACGAAAGAGATTTTCATACCCTGCTGACAGTTGTTACAAAGTCCGAGAGTCGGCATAAGAAGCTGTTCCGAAGGAGCAACTAGTTCGAAAGATGAATCAGTATTCAAGCAAACTAAAGCTTCCTACAAACTGACTAAAATAATTGGAATCGATGACTCACACATTTTTCTTTCGATATTCTTCCTTGAAAATTAAGATTTTGGTAGTTTCAGAATAGTTATTTATAATACAAGTGCAGAAGGCATTGATATTCTTCCACGAGTTCAAAATTCAAAAACGAGCCACGAAGTGGCGAGTTTTGGAATGAACGAGTGGTAGAATGAGCCTTCTGTACGAGTATTATACATTATTTTCTCTAATTCATTGCATTTTCGTTGAAATTGATGAAATATTTCCATAAATATAATTTAGTGATTTTTGCATTGAAAAATGTTGGTTGGCAGAACTAATTTCTTTAAGGCAAATTGATGAATTGACAGATAAAGCCGTGGCGGAAAGTTCGGAGTACCAATATAGAATAATAAAATATAACCATGAAAACTGTGCGTTTCTGATATATTCTCCCACGATTTTGTTCTACAAGATGTGGAAGAATGAACGGAATAACCACAGAATTAGAGAATAGTTATTTATAATACAATTGCAGAAGGCATTGATATCCTTCCACGAGTTCAAAATTCAAAAACTCGCCACTTCGTGGCTCTTTTTGGAATGAACGAATGGTAGAATGAGCCTTCTGTACGAGTATTATACATTATTTTCTCTTATTCATTGCATTTTCGTTGAAATTAATGAAATATTTCCATAAATATAATTTAGTGATTTTTGCATTGAAAAATGTTAGTTGGCAGAACTAATTTCTTTAAGGCAAATTGATGAATTGACAGATAAAGCCGTGGCGGAAAGTTCGGAGTACCAATATAGAATAATAAAATATAACCATGAAAACTGTGCGTTTCTGATATATTCTCGCACGATTTTGTTCTACAAGATGTGGAAGAATGAACGGAATAACCACAGAATTAGAGAAATATCTTTCCAAACTTGGACAAAATGGCCAAGGATTTTTTATCAACGCCAGCATCATCAGCTCCTGTTGAAAGACAATTTTCCAGAGCTGCTCTCACAGTTACAAAAACCCGCGATAGGTTAGGCGACAAATCTATAAGATGCCCCATGTGTCTTAGATCCTGGATGGAAAATTATGAAATCAAACAAAGCCTGGAAGTTTCTCAATATTAAAAAACTTCAGTTTTTTATTAGTTTTTATTTTACTATGACAAATACTGATTTAATTTATGTTTCTATTTCAAAAAGTTGATATTGTCGGTTCTTTTATGAAATAAGTTCGATAAATAAAAGTGCTGAAAATCAAGTAGCTTGATATGATTCAAGTACTTGATAAATAAATAGTAGGTGTTTCCTGTAGTCCTACTTTTTGTGATTATTATAGGAGTTTATCGACACTTGTAGTAACACTTTGAAAATACACAAAAAATTCAACTTGGTTGGCATTTTGTTTTTACTCAATTTTTGTTGTCCAGTGTACGAAATACCGATACCAAATAGAGTAGTAACCTGCGGACATCACATGCCATTCCAATAGCCATCGGGCATTATGTAGGAAGACGATCTACCATCAAATTAAATAATACTAAACCAGAGATATAGAACGGACGTTCTGTGAATGACCGCCTAGAAATAAAAAAAATTATGAATGCCAGATCTTCGACGAGATATCGGAAGATGTCGGTCCAAACATTTATGTATACGATATTAGTCGTTAAAGGACAAACCATAAATCTCAGATTTATGGGAATCGGGCTCGTAAAAATCTCCGTGTTGAACAGTTACAGTCTAATATATGCGGCATAAAAAAAAATCGGATATAGTCGCTTTCCTAACAATCGCGTGTTTTGGTCAACGTTAGAGGAACTTGTCGAATCTGGGGCGTCTATGATGGGCATGTCTTAATTTGCCACGTCTAAAAATAAGCATGTTCGCACGTTCTGAATGCAACGAAATATAGCTCGTGTCAGTGTCAGTTTTTTTATGTCATTTGTGACGGCGGCACTCAACATTCTCGAAATTATTGCGATTTATTTTATGTTTTTTTTAATTTTATTCTTGAATATTACGTAAAACTATGGTAAGAAAACGACTGGGAATTGGTGAATGAATTACCAAATACGTTTCATTCATTCAAACATATTGAATCACCTTCCAAGTAGGCACGTTCCAAAATGAAGAAAGACATAATATACTGGGCTCGAGAATGGTTACTCCAAAAAGATTCATTCTAATACTCCCTTCTTTTGAACTTCCACAGACACAGTTAATCCTTATACAAAGGTATAAGAAATACCTATAGAGGTATTTCTTGAACATATGTATAGGAAATACTCATAGACGTATTTCTTATACAAAGATATAAGAAATATCTATAGACGTATTTCTTATACATAGGTATAAGAAATACATATGGGCGTATTTCTTATACATGGTTATAGGTAAAACGTGGAAAGGTTTTTCAATGAATTCTATTATTAAGTCGGTTGTTTATTGCTTGATCGATAATTTTCAACAGATAGTATTCAGAACGTCTTAAAGGTCAGGATTGTCTATTAGATCGGACAGTCTTTCAAGTGTGTTTGGTGAACGTTCGATTCAGACTCGACCTGACGATCTCCACAGCGTGGCAGTTTTCCAATCGACCATTCTGATCGACAGATCCCAGTTTCGTGAAGAGCTATCTGATTTTTAGGAATTACACAGGTTTTAGTAGCCAATAATATTGGAGATTAACAATCTGAGGGTCACATTGTATAACTGAAGAGTTTCAAACTCATTTCAAGTTCCTCTTCAGACACTAAAGGTTTTACAAATGACACAGAGTATTTATATGAATTAAGGTATTAAGATACAAAAAAGTGATAAGAAATACCAATCGCTTAAGATTTACAACTACCAAATAGTAACGACTGTTACATTTCAATATACGAAATATAAGAAATACTGTTGTAGTTCGATGAAGACTTGTGTGCTTGGATTTCGATTCAACAATTCAATTTTTTCTTAGATCTGTAATACCCTGATCTCGTACACTTATTTCTCCTTTTTTCTGTATAATTTATTTGATCCTATGAAGAAAAGTAAGGCCCAATTAAACTGTTGTAATATTTCCCCAAACAATCTGATCCCCAACCTGAAAAACATCAAGTCCGCCGTCTCCACCACCTCCTTCCTGCTTCCAGCATCCACCCCTCCAATACCTCACCCCTCAGCTCGTGGAACCCCCTCAGCTCTCCTCCAAACTCCCGAAAAAAGGGAAAACAAACAGACGAACTTGTCGCGTAGAATAAGGGCGCAGGGCCGAACTTGAATTCCCAGGATCAAGGTCGGTCGAGGCCACGTGCCGTCACGGTGATGCGTGCGTCGACGTCGTCGTCTGCGAGGCAGGCAACCCCATGGGCGGCCTTGACACCGAAGCGAGTGAACTTGCCAACGTTGGCATGAGGCGATCGATATAGCTGCACCAGCGTGGAGCCGACTACAGGGGATCCTCGATTGGGGGAGGACGCGCGAGTGAATCTGGTTTTCGAGGAGTTGCACTCTCTCCACGCTTTCGCTTCTGCTGCGTGGATGACCCCCAGGTATCGATTTTTGATGGCGAGGGATGCGGTGGTCGGATCGAGGTGGAACTTTGGGCGTATGACCTAGGCATCGGTAGTATGGGTTACGTAAAATTTCAACTGTTTGGCTGTAAAGGGTCTGCAGAAAATGAGGAGAATTGTGATATGAAAAGCCAGTGTCCGGCGGGGTCAATATGTGGATGGGTGACCACTTAAAAATTGTTCGGGGGTTCTTGATCAGTAAATCAGTAATGGGTTTATGGCTTATCCGCATAGGCCAATGACTTTACATAGCCCCACAGAAAGAAGTCTAGCAGTGTTAAATCACAAGATATTGGAGGCCAATTCACAGGTCCAAAACGTGAAATTAGGCGGTCACCAAACGTGTCTTTCAATAAATCGATTGTGGCACGAGCGTGTGACATGTTGCGCCGTCTTGTTGGAACCACAGCTCCTGGACATCATAGTTGTTCAATTCAGGAATGAAAAAGTTAGTAATCATGGCTCTAAACCGATCATCGTTTTTGAAGAAGTACGGACCAATGATTCCGCCAGCCCATAAAGCGAACAAACAGTCAGTTTTTCTGGATGTAACTGTGTTTCGACATATACTTGAGGATTTGCTTCACTCCAAATGCGGCAGTTTTGTTTGTTGACGTAGCCATTCAAACAGAAGTGCGCTTTATCGCTAAACAAAATAAAATGGACGTAGTGCGCGATACGTATTGCGCACAGAACCATTAGTTTCGAAATAAAATTGCACTATTTGCAAGCGTTGTTCAGGCGTGAGTCTATTCATGCTGAATTGCCAAACCAAACTGAGAATAAATCACTTGACAGCTGTTAAATCGGTCGCCATCTTGAATAGTAATGCCAACTCAAAGTTATATACCTCGAAAAAAAACACCCTATATAAAAATTCCATAGAAAAGGTGTTGAGACCATTGAGTTCAGAAATGTCAACGTCATCTTTAATGAAAACTACGAAATTTCTATTCTTGACCGTAATAAAGCCACAATTCACTGCAGCCTTCCCATATTTTGCCCAGTCAACAGTCAGCGGTCCATTTCTCGGAAAACAGCTAAATCAGCGACGCTTGTCGGCGTCGTTTTCCCTAAGGACGCCGTGATTTGTGCGAGACAACGTGGCTGCGAAGGAAAAAGAAGCGTAGCCGACTAGACAAGCCGTAGCCATATGTTTTGACTCACCTGGTTTATATAAATTACCATTATTACGCCAGATTAATATCTTTATCTTGGCCTGCTGACTCCGATGTCGACCCAAATGCGAGTGTGGGTTTATCTGACGCTTTACGATGTATTTTCACAATAAAATCACGCTTTAATTGTCGGCGACGTTAACGCACGTCGAGGATTGTATGCGATTGGGATGTTAGGGAGGCATGCTGCAGAATTTGAATTTGGAATGTTTCATGAGTCTTTATTCTCATTTTTAACAAATAATTTTTGGAATCGTTCAAGGGAAGAAATAACGGGTGTTTTTTTCGAGGTATATAACTTTAAGTTGGCATTACTATTCGAGATGGCGACCGATTCAACAGCTGTCAAGTGATTTATTCTCAGTTTGGTTTGGCCATTCATCATGAATAGACTTACGCCTGAACACCGCTTGCAAATAGTGCAATTTCATTTCGAAAATAATGGTTCTGTGCGAAATACGTATCGCACACTACGTCCATTTTATTTTGTTTAGCGATGAAGCGCACTTCTGGTTGAATGGCTACGTCAACAAACAAAACTGCCGCATTTGGAGTGAAGCTAATCCTCAAGTGTATGTCGAAACACCGTTACATCCAGAAAAACTGACTGTTTGATGCGCTTTATGGGCTGGTGGAATCATTGGTCCGTACTTCTTCAAAAACGATGATGGCCAAAACGTTACAGTCAATGGTGATCGGTATGGAGCCATGATTACTAACTTTTTCATTCCTGAATTGAACAACCATGATGTCCAGGAGCTGTGGTTCCAACAAGACGGTGCAACATGTCATACAGCTCGTGCCACAACCGATTTATTTCACGTTTTGGACCTTTGAATTGGCCTCCAAGGTCTTGTGATTTAACACCGCTAGACTACTTTCTGTGAGGCTATGTATAGTCATTGGACTATGCGGATAAGCCACAAACCCTTGACCATTTGGAAGACAACATTCGACGTGTTATTGCCGATATACGGCCACAAATGTTGGAAAAAGTCATCGAAAATTGGACGTCCAGATTGGACTACATCCGAGCCAGCCGTGGCGGTCATATGCCAGAAATCATATTTAAAATGTAATGCCACAAGATTATCTTGGGGATACATAAAATTCGTGTCAATCGAATAATCCATCGTTGCTTTATTGCAATTTAAAGTTCTATAGCTCTGAAAAAACACCTTTTACTTTTAACGCTTTTTCAAAGAATCAAGAATTTTTTTCGTCGAAGACTGATGATGTAAAAGCTTTTTGTATAGAATTTGTTAAAAAATAAATCACTTAAAAGTCCTATTCATTAATGTTAAAGGTTGAAATGAATGAACAGAATAGTAAAAGGTATATTCCTAACACTGATCCACGAAATTTAAACCCATGGAAAGAAATATTACTCGAAATAACTGGAAATAAAATAATTCACATAAATGACCATCGGAAAAAAATTTAGACAAAAATGTTTCCCATGAAAACAAATATTCAATAATATGAAAAAAAAATGAATTATCTTTATTCCGTTTTTCGAAAAACACTCTGATATCCCACAGCTTCAAAGCCATCCACATGTCATAACCAAAATGATTTATCAGCGAAAATGCCAACAGCGCATGAATCGAAAATTAATTGGAGTTCAAACTGTAAGAATGCGTAACTAAACTATCGATAACAATCGCGTTTTGTTTGGCAACCGAAAAAAAAAAGCGAATCAGATCCAACTTGAAGGACCATTCAGACTCTGGTCAGTTTAAAAGCACATTAAAGTGTGTTACAATGTGTTTCCTTTTGCTTTTAGCGCATGGCGGTGCAGTAAAAATTGAAGGGACAAGGTACGGGAGATGAATTCGTAATTACATTTTATATTTTTAAAAATTTACAACCACAATACTCAATCGAGTATCCCAAAACCTGAAAAAATTCAAACCTCTTTGGGCGGCATATGTTTTTTCCACAGTACATTTGTTTTTTCAACATCCAAGCCTTCACTGTGAATGGAACGATACAAGAGTCAGCAACACAATGAAATTGTTTAAATTCATTACAAAAATGATGAAAATTTTGCAGTCACCGTTCACAAAAGTAAAGCACTTTTGGGTTGTCATGAAGCACCTTCTCAGCCGGCAATAGTGAAACTGATGGAAAAATTTGAGCTGTTCTGACAAGCTAGTGATGTTAAGATTCAAAACTGTGTGTGTCAAGAACAACTGAGAATATTGATGTATTAGTCGAAGGTTCGACGAAAGCCTTGTCGATCTTAGAAATTAGACAAACGACATCACACCGTATATTGAATAAAGACTTAGGTCTCGAATGCTTTAAAATTTCAGTTAACACAAGAACTCAAGCCGTTTAATAACAAGCAACATCGTATTTTTGTTGATTGGACACTTGAAATGGATTAAAATGAACCGATTTTTTCATCGAAAAATCATCTTCAGTGTTGAGCCTCATCTTCATCTGGAAGTCTACGTTAATAAGCAGGTTTGGCGCATTTGGGACTAGAAAAATCCAAGAATGATTGTTGAAAAGCCTCTCCTGTTTGGTGCAGTTTTTGAGATGGTGGTGTGATTCGACCTCACTTATTCGAAAATGATGCTAGTGCAACTGCTACGCTACCAAGCAATCTTGTGTGTCAGAACTGTCGATTAGATCGTACGATCTCCTTCCACTCAAGTGTGTAGCCAAAATTCGATTCAAACTGAAGATTTGCAAATCTATAAACCACCTGAACGTGAATAGACACCTCTAACGAGATCCTCTTTCACATCTGTGCACCAAATCCGTCCAAACACCAATCGTCGAGTCGTCTCCCGTACCTACGTCACTGGCACTGACAGGATCAGGGAGTCCCGCACCTCGTCTCTCGGCTAATAATGTCAAAAACGTTAGCCTTTTGATCTATGTGACAGTTGAACATCGTGGAGTAGTACACGAAGTGAAATGACGTAAACGTTTTACATAACGTTTTACAATAACGTCCACCTGGCCGACTTGATCGCCACTTTAAAATTAGTCCAACGCGGTATTTAAATAGAAACAAGCCAGCGTGATCTGCAGGTCGGGATCAGATTGAAATTT